>NW_024872919.1:337632-378382 GCF_018340385.1 Cyprinus carpio
TCTGGAGATCATTCCCACACAACAACACACACACACACAAACAAAAATCTGCACATGAGGAAACATGAGGTTTTGCAGCATCAAACTATTAGCTTAACATTAAATATAGAGAAAAAGTGCATGTTTTAGTACAGTTTCACTCTATGTATGATTAACCGTCTCTGAGACTGGACAACTAAAAGTATCTTGTACTTAACTGAAATGCTGTTTGAAATGATTTTAGTTTTTAAAACGCATTTCAACAGCTGGACTTGAAAACTGCTGTTTGAAATGGTTTTAGTTTTTTTAAGTTGTAATTTTTAGAGTTTTGACAATGAAGATTGTTTTGGATTTGGTGGTTTTTTGTTTTTTAGTAGTACACAGGATGATATGAATGAATGAGATGTTCTATTCACGGACATATTTCCGTGATGAAAACTGCTCAGTAAAAATACCGTTTATTCTTGATGATGTCCTCATGTCTGAATCTACTTGATGAAGGGACAGTCATCGGGTGTCGAAGTCTGAACGCATGTGTGTGATGCAGCACCTTGTCGGGCCGGCCGTCGGCGTCCTTCAGCTGGATGTAGGGCTTCTTGCGGATGCGGTTCAGGTCTTCATGGAGTCCGTCCAGCAGGAAGGCCAGCAGCTCGTGAGAGTCCTGCTGCTGATAGCCCGAGAACTGAGGCGCGAACCGGCCCACCTGCGTCTAAAACACGCCGCACAAACGTTCAGCGGGCCAGTGATGAAACATGAATTACACATTCACATCACAATCTATGAAAAATATATCTCAGCAAACACAGGCACATCAGCTCCTGATGGCATCTCTACCTTGAAGGGGCGCGGCGTGACGTAGCTGCATTTCCCAGACCACAGCTGCTTGATGAGCTCGGCGTAGGCCTTGGCGATCTCGCCCTTCATGCCCAGAGGATTGTCCTGGTTCAGCTCGTCCTGGTACTTGTCCTTCAGGAAGTACTCGGTCAGAGGAGGGATGTTGCTCAGACACTGCAACACACACACACACTGAGCTCAGGCCGGGCCGCGGGACACACAGAAGCACAGCCTGATACTGTGGAGAAGCTCAGCGAGCGTCACCTGTGTGGCTGAGTTCATGAAGCAGGTGTTCCCCAGGTTGGACAGGCCGCAGAGGCCGGCTCTCTCGGCGCGCCGGCCCGGATCCGAGGACTCGTAGCTGCTGTAGGGCGGGTAGGACGGCAGGCTGTAGCTGGAGCTCTTCATGCTGCTGCGGACGGACGGACAAACGTTTGACAGCGACAGTCACAGCAGCAGCAGCAGCAGCAGCGAGAGCAGATGATCAGAGCAATGCAGCGACAGCCCAGAACATGCAGAAGAGCAAACAGAGTTAACCACAGCCTGCTCTTCACTAACCAATATGACTCAGAAGAACTGAGCAGTGTCACCACACAAACACATCACATTCACAGTCAAAAACCAGTGCACCAATCACAGAGGAGGCCTACCAGACGTAGGAGTGCACCTATTTTATCCATAAAAGAGAACAAAAATTTCTGAGTTTCAACCAAATCAAATTTTCAATATTATATTACATCACCTTCGTCGACACTGTCCAAATAAACCTCCAGAATCTGTTCAGGGGGGCACTTAGTTTTCCACAGCACTGTCAGTGAGCGATCTGAAATGCTCTGTAAGGCTCATTTTGGTTTCAGCTGCTTGCTATGCTGGCAACTGAGCTGATGTCTATTTTTTTAATAAGCAGATTTCATTTCAACAAAATGAATAAAGATGGACGAACTCTGAACATATGAGCGCTCAACATTAAGTCGGCAGCTCTCTGTGTTTGGCAACAGAGCCAAAACTGAAGCTAAAATCATGCTAAGTGATTATGTACAGGGCCAGCCCTCCATCCCACAAGCACTGCAGCTACGAGATCACATAAACTGAAGCGATAGTGGGCGAAGGAAAAACTAATCTGACCAAAAAAAACGTGACCACGGGGAGTGTTTCATTAGCCCCCACCCATCCACCACACAACCCTCCATGGTCCGCCCACACTAACCTGCCCCTCCCTGGCCACTCCCACTCACCTGCCCCTCCTATGCACGCCCATCCAAAACACCACTCCCTGGGTCCTCCAATTAGTGCACCAGCCCTCCACTGGCCCCACCCACCTCACTCGGCCCATCTCCCGGGGACCCCCTCTCAAAGCCCCCTCCCGGCCCCGCCCCTGCAGGCTACTTGCGGGCCGCTGAAAGACTGCTGTATGATTGTTTGTGAGAGATTGAAGGGCAGATTCTTTGGTAAAGCAGAGAGAGTGGAAGACACCAGATGACCTTCAAAAGACAAGAAGAGCGTGAGTTACAGAGGACGGACTCTCGTGGAGAGCTCAGGAGATCCAGAGGGGCAGACAAGCACGTGTTGAAAGCATCTGCTCTTGAAAGCAATGATGTGATGATACAGTGCGGCAACTGGACTCACTTGAGTGCTGAAGAGCCGCTGAGGCCACGTGCCCGTCTTCATTTTTCTGTTCGATCACTAGAACCTGCAGGACAGAGGAAAACCAGGAGAAAGAAAAAAAGAAAAAACTTTTAGCTTTTACCCACACCAATCGTTATAAATTACTGTTTAAGACCTTCTACATAACAGCATTCTATCATATCTGTGATGGGGTTGACACTGAAATACCGCGAACTCGATTTAAAGCTGACCTTGCAAAATATACTTCCTCCCAAGCACAGGGCTCCAGACTGAGACCATTTTTTCTGTTGTTGGCTGTGACCAAGTCTTAAAGCGGTAGCACTGGTGCGACCCCCACCACGCTCCCAACTTCCTATAGAAGCGGCCACAGGAGAAACCATGAGACGGCAAACGGAAACAAAGCGTAATGATTGAAAAACGCACATAGTCGTATGAGCTGCGCAGCATAGCAGGAACCGTTCACCAAGCCTCGGTGCCAGAAAACTGGTTACTGATGTCAGGGACCCAGTGTTGGATCTGGTGGACGCTGTACAGCACAGCGCTGAGAGCATCCAGAGAGGAAGCCGCTGGATTATTATAAAACAGTGTTCACACAGCCTTGACGCAACAAAACGGTTAACAGTAACGCTAACTGTAACAACGGTGTTGGGACCGAAAAACAGTCGAATGCATGGTACATTCATTTTCATTTCAGGGTTTGTACAACCTTTGAGAGCCGAAATTCAAAACACTTTCAGTGACATTTCAAGCTTCGAACAACAACTGTGTCAAGCACTTTAAACCTCTAACAAGAATCCCAAGTTTCAATGGTATTTTTTAAATGGGATTTTACTTACTCTGTGGGACTCACTTATGTAAAATAAAAAAAAAGACCACTAAAGTATCAGTATAACCAGTAGGATGGCAGCAGAGGAGCACGTATTGGTTTATTAGTCATGCATCAGATTAAAAGGGGCCACGACCGGACCGTGTCCGACCGCGTATATGACTCACCGGGCAGAGCTCCGTTTCTTTTCACCCCCAGCCTATTCCTACCGTTTCAGATATTAAAAATAGTTCAGTGTTGTATGTAATAGCAAAGTGATCATTTAGTTTCTTTTTTTATAAGGTGAATTTAGAAACACTTTGAGCATTTTTTTGTTAGTTTTAAATTTAAGTTTTCGTTTTTGAAAGTAACGGGACTAAGCTGCCAGCGTTAGGACCACCCATAGCCTATGTTTGATCCAATGTAGCCTTCCCACATCATCACGACTTGCCCTACAATACTCTGTAGATTATAAAACAGTTCAAAGCAATATAACAAGGTGTAAAACGTTTACACCTAGATAAATGGGCACTATATCCAAGAGTGTGTGAGGAGGACGCTTTGCAGGACAAGGAGGGCGCCAGCGCGATCACTTGCATTTCTTTTTCAGTGGATACTAGGGTGTGTATCGGCGAGAATAGGGCGAGACGATTCGTATCACGATAAAGGGGTTGCGATTATGATATATTGCGAAACTGTAAGCAAGGGAATCTATTGGGATATCTATTCTTTTATGAATAGGCTATATTTTTAAGAAAGATTATCATTAAGAAACACACCAACCATTATGAACACCTTAGCAAAAAATAATAAATGAAATAAAAATTGTTTAACCAGAAAAACAGTGGGATCTGCATTTGCAATATATCACGTCCTGCTAACATTCAAACGTTATTGAACCACTTTTTGTGCAGTATGCGTAAAGGAGCGAAAATTAAAGTGCCTGCAGGATCCTTTATTGCTAATGTAAATGTATCAAATGTAATTTATAACAAAAGACCAGAAATATATATTTTAGACACCTGCTTTTAAAAGGTTTCACAGTTTAAAGTTACAATTGTGACACTGTCATAAACATTTTTGATTGACCAAAAAAATTACATCTGTTAAATATCAACGCCAATAAAAGTTCTTGCAGGATACTCAAAGAAAACACCAAACAGCTGTAAAACAATAAAATAAATCCGAATGGTGAACATTCTCAGAACCCTTTCTACTTGGATTTCCCAGGTTTTTTCAGTTTGTCTTATGTTTCATGTCCAAATTAATTTATATATTCCACTCTTATTTTTTTTTTTAAAATGTACCATTAGTATTATTAGGATAGGCATGGGCTGGTCTCTGAGATTTTGCCGGTATGATAACCTTAAGCACAAACTAACCAACGGTTTCACCGTATTGTTGTTACAAAGCTGCAATGTGTTGTTTTTTAAATGACACAGGCAAGATGATTTTTTTTCTTTAATTTTCCCGCTGGACCCAAATATTTTGTTTTTGAGAGCAAAACAGTACAGAATATTAGCAACCAGTAGAAGGAATTTATTTTTCTTTGATTGTGTTCTAAAAAAGAAAAAAAAACAAGGTGCCTGAATCTTTATTTAACCGAAATGCTGTAATTACCAGTTGTTTAATTTTAATCATAATAATTCATATACATATATTTATATCATTTCCTACCGTTATTTATCTAACTAGTAATCCTAAACATAATTTGATTTTTAATAATAACCAATTTTAAAGCAAAAAACAGAATGTTCTGTAAAGCTTTGTGAAAATACTACCACGTAAAACTTTTAAGACCGCCCAGTCAGATCGCATCAGGAACACATTCTTATAAACCCCCAAATCAGTATTGAGGATTTTCTTCCAGTAGTTAGTGCATCATGACCGTGAGTGATCTGCCTGCTTGCAGTATTTTCTCTGTGTGTCCCATCTTCAGCGGTCTCTGGTCTGTGTTAACGGCCGTTAAACAGGGACTGTCATATTTTCAAATAAATTACATTTTTGGAAAATGACTGCATTGCACATGACAGCAGTTTGTGCAAGTCCAGAATAGAGAGTTGCAATGAGGCTAAAAAATGGCTGGTTGCCGATTGCGGAAAGTCCAGAGTATATTCCGGCCGTCCGTGCACCGTCGACATTACGTTATTTTCGTCATCAAGAGGGCTCGCGGACAGCCGTGCACCTCGTGGTACTGCGCATGTGTCGAGCTCATCCGTCCGCGCTCATCTACGGTTGAGTATACTTTTGAAAGCTGTGCGGACGCGGCTGTGCGCGAGACTGAACGGAGCGACTGAATGTGAAGTGTACCCGGGTCATCCCACACACACGTGACTGACCGCTCGCTCACACCAGCAGAGAGGAGGAGGAGGGTCAGCCTGTATGTCTCTCTAGAGGGGATTCCTGCTCTTTCAGTCAGCTGAGGAGACATGGAGTAACAGGCACATACCGCAGGAACGCTATCATGAAAATATTAGTGCTTTTGAAACCAAGGACATTTTCAAATACTTTGAAACCGGTAATCGGCCCATGCCTACTTCTAGGGCATATGGAACTGACCAAGTTTCAGTGAGTATGTGTGAGTTAGATAGCAAATTGAGGAAAAGTTTGTTTTTTCAAGGCACTGTGACTTTTCTTAATTCATACACAAAAAAAGTGTAAAAAATTCTGACAAAATCTGATGATTTGATAATTTTATAATAGTGATTTTATAATTTCAAAATATAGAGAAAAAGCATACATGAAGTGCTCCTCTGCTGCTTCTCTATTTATAATTTAAGTGATGATGTATTTTTTTTAAATTTTACATAATTGTTTGTTTACCACAAAGTATATTTTGTTCATCCCATTTTTAAAAAATAACATTCAAACTGGGTCATTTTAGAGCTTTAAAGTGCTGGAAAACAGTTGTGTGAAATGCTTGAAAGTCACTGAAAGTGTTTGAATTTCTCTCTCAAAGTTTGTACAAACCCCTGAAATGAATGATGTAACAACATTCGACTGTTTCTACCACAACACCATGGTTACAGTTACCGGCGTCTGGTTTTCCTGACGCATAATTGATGGATGTCTAAAATATAAAAATAAGGAGAAGCCTAAAATAGGCCCAAAAAAGTTGGGGCCCGTCGGGCCCGGCCTGAAACGCAGGGCTCTAATTCTTGTCTTCTTTTTGCTTTATATTTTGAAATGATAAAATTGTAAAGTCATCAAAAAAAAAAAAAAAAAAAAATTTTTAAAAACCTTTTTTGTTCATGAATAAGAAAATTGTCTTGAAAACAAGCTTTTCTTCCATCTGGCACACATCAAGAGTGCTGCTTTTATAATCACTGAAGTTATCAGTCAGCTCTGTATAATACCACACAACACTAACGGATCATTTAATAAGAGTAGAATATATTATGTGTATCATTATATACAAATGAACATTTTGCACGTTACTGGTGTTAAAATAAGTATGCTTCCCAACTCAAGCTCAGTGCTTTACAGTCAAATGTGTATTTCTGAGAAACAGATGTGTGATATTATTAGAAAGTGCCCTTCTGAAGGCAAGCCTCGTCACCAGCTGTTCTTCACTCAGACCAGCAGTGATGTACAGGTGTCCCTCTCACCTGTCCCTGATAGATCTCCGTCGTCCTGGATGGTGCTGTCCGGCTTGTTCAGCGGCTCAAAGGTGTTGCTCATGTACCTGTTCCACAGCCGCGTCTCCTTCTCGTCCGGGATGCTGAACAGCTTCCGCATCTCCTGCTCGATGCTGTCTGTCACCACACATGTTCTGATTACTAGCTTACTAATAAACACAAAACAACCACAGATCTACACAAAAATACAGCCTCGCTAATGCAGTTTCAAAGAACCTTTTTCAACACAAGCACTTCACTAGAGCTTTGCACACGATCATAGTTTCTGAGCTCTGACTCTTCTGAGTATACGCTTCAGTCGCAGAAGACGTACAGCTACACATGAAGCGGTTTCTCTCAGACGTGAGCGGAGTGTGGAGCTGTACCTATGGTGTCTGCTTTGCTGAAGCGGCGCGTCACCACGTTCTCCATGTTGCTGTCTTCACACAGCTGAGCTCGGTGAGGTAGACTTCCACCTTACAGTGTTTGACGAACATGCCCTGCTCCACCACCTGAGGATCAACACACACACAGTCAGAACTGAACAGTGGGTTGACACAGCGAACCAGAGAGACGCTTATTTTAGCAGCAGAGCGCAACAGCTGAAGAATGCCTGACTATTTATTACACGCGCGCACGCGGCCCTCTCCAGCGACAGCGGCGCGCAGAGCCACACTATCTGAGTGTGAGGAGCCCGAACGCCCGCCTGCTCCGCTCTCACACTCCCAGCCCTGCGCTCTCTGACCGCTCTGACCGCGGCCGGCCGTCTCACAACACCACCCGCCAAACTCTGCCCCAAAGCCCAGAAGAGAGAACAGGCCGACCTCCTGCATGCTGCTGCTGGTGCTCGAGTCGAGTCACCAGAGCTCCGGCGCGCACAGAAATAGCCTCATCGCCACCCGACACCACGCACATACATGAGGGGGGGGGGGGGGGGGGGGAGAGAGAGAGAGAGAGACACACAGAGAGAGAGAGAGAGAGAGAGAGAGAGAGACAGAGAGAGAGACTGAGACAGAGAGAGCCTGCGGATCTGAGCCACAGCAGTCAGTATTACACACTACTCTACAAACTGTACTTTCTTACAAAACTACTAGGGATGACATTTGGTTGACAATTCATTTTTTATGCACACTGTTCGTTAAATAATTGTTACAAAGGATTGTGATTAATTGAATGTTTTGTAAGTTACTTTGCACCTTTAAACACTGAAGTTGTTTTATATATGTATGAAATTAGAGACAGCCGCCGTGTTTTAACCACGATACTAATAGATGTAGCATGAGCGGTTTTGATTTAAATTCGATGGTATAATTTCCCCCAGTCTCACACTCTTCCCCTCGGCGGGGCGGGGGGGATACAGGCTATAGATAAACAGCAGAGGAGCTGACTGTACATGCAGGTTCACTCTCTGCCAGCAGGAGGCGCTTTAGGAGCGGTTTCCCCGTAACAGCTGTAAACAGAGCAAATCAGGAGCTGCTTTATGATAATGACATCGAAACCTTTCTGAAGACAGTCGGTTCCCTTCAAAAAAGATAGATTCATATCAGAACAGCAATGAGGCGTTTTGCTCATGTTTAATCAATGCACTCGTGACCTCTCAGCCTCTGACAGCATGACATCTTCAGAAATATGAAGTTTACCTTGCATTATGTCTGTATTTACTTTTATTTGTTATGTTTAATTTACCGCAGGCTTGTTCAAGAGCAAACAGCGCAGTAGAAAGTGTGTGTGTGTGACACCTGTGTGTGTGTGTGTGTGTGGGTGTGTGAGACACCCTGTGTGTGTGTGTGTGTGTGTGTGTGTGTGTGAGAGACACCTGTGTGTGTGTGTGACACCTGTGTGTGTGTGTGAGACACCTGTGTGTGTGTGTGAGACACCTGTGTGTGTGTGTGACACCTGTGTGTGTGTGTGTGTGTGTGTGTGTGTGTGTGAGACACCTGTGTGTGTGTGTGTGTGTGTGTGTGTGTGTGTGTGTGTGGTGGTTTTGTGTGTGTGTGTGAGACACCTGTGTGTGTGTGTGTGGGTGGGTGTGACACCTGTGTGTGTGTGTGAGACACCTGTGTGGTGTGGTGTGTGTGTGTGTGTGTGTGTGTGTGTGTGAGACACCTGTGTGGTGTGTGTGTGTGTGTGTGTGTGTGTGTGTGTGTGTGTGGGTGTGACACCTGTGTGTGTGTGTGTGGGTGTGACACCTGTGTGTGTGTGTGAGACACCTGTGTGTGTGTGTGTGGGTGTGACACCTGTGTGTGTGTGTGAGATACCTGTGTGTGTGTGTGTGTGTGGGGTGTGTGTTGTGTGTGTGTGTGACACCTGTGTGTGTGTGTGTGTGGTGAGAACCCTGTGTGGTGTGTGTGTGTGTGTGTGTGTGTGTGACACCTGTGTGTGTGTGTGTGTGTGTGTGTGTGACACCTGTGTTGTGGTGTGTGTGTGTGGTGTGTGGTGTGTGTGTGACACCTGTGTGTGTGTGTGTGTGTGTGTGTGTGTGTGTGTGTGTGTGTGAGACACCTGTGTGTGTGGGTGTGTGGGTGTGACACCTGTGTGTGTGTGTGTGTGGTGTGGTGTGTGTGTGGGTGTGTGTGAGAGACACCTGTGTGTGTGTGTGTGTGTGTGTGTGGGTGTGACACCTGTGTGTGTGTGTGTGTGTGTGGGTGTGACACCTGTGTGTGTGTGTGTGTGTGTGTGTGTGGGTGTGACACCTGTGTGTGTGTGTGAGACACCTGTGTGTGTGTTGTGGTGTGTGTGGTGTGGTGTGTGTGTGTGTGTGTGAGAGACATACCTGTGTGTGTGTGTGTGTGTGTGGGTGTGACACCTGTTGTGTGTGTGTGTGTGTGTGTGTGTGTGTGTGTGTGTTGTGTGTGTGTGTGTGTGAGAGACACCCTGTGTGTGTGGTGTGGGTGTGTGGGTGTGACACCTGTGTGTGTGTGTGTGGACACCTGTGTGTGGTGTGTGTGTGTGTGTGTGTGTGTGTGAGACACCCTGTGTGTGTGGGTGTGTGGTGTGTGTGTGTGTTGTGTGGTGTGTGGGTGTGACACCTGTGTGTGTGTGTGTGTGACACCTGTGTGTGTGTGTGAGACAACCTGTGGTGTGTGTGGTGTGTGGTGTGTGTGGAGACACCTGTGTGTTGTGTTGTGTGTGTGTGTGTGTGTGTGTGTGTGTGTGAGACACCTGTGTGTGTGTGTGTGTGTGTGAGACACCTGTGTGTGTGTGTGTGTGTGTGGGTGTGTGACACCTGTGTGTGTGTGTGTGTGTGTGACACCTGTGTGTGTGTGTGGTGTGTGTGTGTGTGTGTGACACCTGTGTGTGTGTGTGTGTGTGTGTGTTGGTGTTGTGTGTGTGTGAGACACCTGTGTGTGTGGGTGTGTGGGTGTGACACCTGTGTGTGTGTGTGTGTGTGTGTGTGTGTGTGTGAGAGACACCTGGTGTGTGTGTGTGTGTGTGGGTGTTGGTGTGACACCTGGTGTGTTGTGTGGTTGTGTGTGTGTGTGTGAGAGACACTTGTGTGTGTGTGTGTGTGCTGTGTGGTGTGTGGGTGTGGACCACTGTGTTGTGTGGGTGTGTGTTTTCTCATCTGATGTGTGTGTGTGTGTGTGTGTGTGTGTGTGTGTGTGTGTGTGTTGGGTGGGGTAGAGAGACACCTGTGTTTGTGTGTGTGTGTGTGTGGGTGTGACAACCTGTGTGTGTTGTGGTGTGTGTGTGGTGTGTGTGGTGTGTGTGTGGGTTGTGAGAGACACCTGGGTGTGTGTGTGTGTGGGGTGTGGGTGTGACAACTGTTGTGTGTGTGGGGTCTGTGTGTGTGTGTGACACCTGTGTGTGTGGGTGTGTGTGTGGGTGGGTGTGACACCTGTGTGTGTGTGTGAGACACCTGTGTGTGTGTGTGTGTGTGTGTGTGTGAGAGACACTTGTGTGTGTGTGTGTGTGTGTGTGTGTGTGGGTGGGTGACACCTGTGTGTGTGTGTGTCAGACCCCTGTGTGTGTGTGTGTGTGTGTGTGTGTGTGTGTGTGTGTGTGTGTGTGTGAGAGACACCTGTGTGTGTGTGTGTGTGTGGGTGTGACACCTGTGTGTGTGTGTGTGTGTGTGTGTGTTTGTGTGTGTGTGTGAGAGACACCTGTGTGTGTGTGTGGTGTGTGTGGTTTGTGGACACCTGGTGTGTGTGTGTGTGTGTGTGTGTGTGAGAGACACCTTGTGTGTTGTGTGTGTGTGTGTGTGTGTGGGGTGTGGTTTTGGGACACCTGTGTGTGTGTGTGAGGACACCTGTGGTGTTGTGTGTGTGTGTGTGTGTGTGTGTGTGTGAGACACCTGTGTGTGTGTGGTGGGTGAGACACCTGTGTGTGTTGTGTGTGTGTGTGTGTGTGTGTGTGTGAGACACCTGTGTGTGTGTGTGTGTGTGTGAGACACCTGTGTGTGTGTGTGTGTGTGGGTGGGTGACACCTGTGTGTGTGTGTGTGTGTGTGTGACACACTGTGTGTGGTGTGTGTGTGTGTGGTGTGTGTGTGTGTGTGTGAACACCTGTGGTGTTGTGTGTGTGTGTGTGTGGTGTGGTGTGTGTGAGACACCTGTGTGTGTGTGTGGTGTGTGAGAACACCTGTGTGTGTGTGTGTGTGTGTGTGTGTGGTGTGTGAGACACCTGTGTGTGTGTGTGTGTGTGTGAGACACCTGTGTGTGTGTGGGTGTGTGTGTGTGTGTGTGTGTGTGTGTGTGTGTGTGTGTGTGTGTGTGGTGTGACACCTGTGTGGGTGTGTGTGTGTGTGTGTGTGTGTGTGTGTGTGTGAGAGACACCTGTGTGTGTGTTGTGTGTGTGTGTGTGTGTGTGTGTGTGTGAGACACCTGTGTGTGTGTGTGTGTGTGTGACACCTGTGTGTGTGTGGGTGTTGACACCTGTGTGTGTGTGTGTGTGTGTGTGTGTGAGACACCTGTGTGTGTGTGTGTGTTGTGTGTGAGACACCTGTGTGTGTGTGTGTGTGAGACACCTGTGTGTGTGTGTGAGACACCTGTGTGTGTGTGTGTGTGTGGTGAGACACCTGTGTGTGTGTGTGTGTGTGGGTGTGACACCTGTGTGTGTGTGTGTGTGTGTGTGAGACACCTGTGTGTGTGTGTGTGACACCTGTGTGTGTGTGTGTGTGTGTGTGTGTGAGACACCTGTGTGTGTGGTGTGTTGTGTGTGTGTGGTGTGTGGTTTTGTGTGTGTGACACCTGTGTGTGTGTGTGTGTGTGTGTGTGTGTGTGTGAGACACCTGTGTGTGTGTGTGTGTGTGTGTGTGTGAGAGACACCTGTGTGTGTGTGTGTGTGTGTTGTGTGTGTGTGTGTGGGCGTGACACCTGTGTGTGTGTGTGTGTGTGTGTGTGTGTGGGTGTGAGACACCTGTGTGTGTGTGTGTGTGTATGGTGTGTCGGGTGTGTGTGTAGTGTGTAGTGTGTGTGTGGTGTGTGTGTAGTGTGTAGTGTGTGTGTGTGTGTGTGTGTGTGTGTATGGTGTGTCGGGTGTGTGTGTGTAGTGTGTAGTGTGTGTGTGGTGTGTGTGTAGTGTGTAGTGTGTGTGTGTGGTGTGTGTGTGTGTGTATGGTGTGTCGGGTGTGTGTGTAGTGTGTAGTGTGTGTGTGTGTTCAGCTGCAGCACCTTGCGGGCGATGGGCTCCTGTCCCGGGCTCAGACCGTACCAGCTCAGCAGCTTGTTCCAGCCGTCCGCCGGCAGCAGGATGTAGTCCAGCTCATCGATCAGGTGCTGCTTGAGACCCAGCACGTCCCCGTCTGCACACACACACACACACACACACACACACACACACACAGGTGTCACACACACACACACACACAGGTGTCACACACACAGGTCTCTCTCTCTCTCTCTCTCTCTCACACACACACACACACAGGTGTCTCTCTCACACACACACACACACACAGGTCACACACACACACACAGGTGTCACACACACACACAGGTGTCACACACTCACAGGTGTCTCACACACAGGGCTCCAGACTGCGACCAAAATTTGAGAGTGTGTGACTGAATTTTACATCCAGTCGCACATGTGCGACCAGTAAATTTGCCTCCCCCACCATCCGTATTTTTTTATACATTAAACGTGGAAGGGGCACGTCAATGATCAATGAAATAATCAATGAGACGCGATCGCACACGCACGCACTCGCACACATAGACTCATGAGACGCGAGCAACACACTCGCGTCTCATTGAGTGATGCCTGTCTGTGAGGCGGCAATGCGTGTGAGAAGAATAGGGAATGGCCACTGTAAGTGGCTAAAATGTGTGGAGGGGGAGGGGCCCTAGAGATAATCGACTGCGGCGCGCGTAAACACTCACCATTTTCGAGAGGACTGGCTGAAAGAATTCAGCTGGCTGAGGTGCTATAAGCAGTCAAACTATATGAGTTGCGAACACTACAGCAGCTACTCCAGAACTTCAAAAAACACAAAGTTTGCCGATAGTAATGACAGTAAGCAGTTTAAACACAATACACTGATTAAACAAAAATCTCAGCCTAAAGCATCGAGTGTTCCGTGACTGTTTATAAATCAAAAAGAGACGCGCCACTGACCGATTATTTTTAGAAAAACAAAATGACTGTAAATCAGAGCGCAGATGAGGCAGAGATGATGTTGAAATTTAACGACGGCCTACTTCGTGGCTAAAGAGGAACTACACCGTCACCAAAATACAAAAGCCAGCTCAACCTTCAAAGGAAGAATGGCTTAAAACTTAACGAAACATACCACAACGATACAGCATGCGCACAATGGCCTTCTTAGCCTCCTAGTGGAACACAGGAGGATCTGCTCTAGGGGGATGTAAGTAAAGGCTCAAGTTGTTTAGGCCTACATATTCTAGTGGAATGTTATTGGCCAGTGCCCCTAATGTTTACATACATTTAAGTATTGTTTGTAACTGTGAAATGACCGAAAGGTTACTAAGCACTTTGTTACTAAGCACTTTTTTTTATTCTGAATGTATGGTATTTTGTTTACTATTTGTACTGTCATGACAGCGATGGTGCTGTCAGTTTACCCTTGTTGTTGCATCTTCTTCAAAAGTGCAGAATAAAAATGTGACACTTGAATTTGAAACAGACCCTTGTAATTTCTGCATCTATTATTAAAGTAATTTATAGTAATACAGTGGAAAATTAGTAGATTTGGTTAGCATGTTGATTTACGGTGTGCGCCCCTAAATTTTCAGTTGGGGCCACTGTGTCTCTCTAGTGAAAACAAGTTAGTTGGAGCCCTCACACACACACACACACACACACACGGGTGTCTCTCTCTCACACACACACACACAACACACACACTCACACACACACACACACACATGTATGCTCTCTCTCTCACACACACACACACGGGTGTCTCTCTCTCACACACACACACACACACACACACACAGGTGTCTCTCTCACACACACACACACACACACACACGGGTGTCTCTCTCTCTCACACACACACACACACACACACACACACAGGTGTCTCTCTCTCACACACACAAACACTGGTGTCTCTCTCTCACACACACACACACACACACACACACACAGGTGTCTCTCTCACACACACACACACACACACACACAGGTATCTCTCTCACACACACCACACGGGTGTCTCTCACACACACACACACACGCACACACACACACACTCTGTGTCTCTCTCTCACACACACACACACACGGGTGTATCTCTCACACACACACACACCACACACACACACACAGGTGTCTCTCGCACCACACACACACCACAGGTGTCTCTCTCTCTCACACACCCACGCCACACAACACACACCACACACACACACACACACACACACACGGGTGTCTCTTCCTCCTCACACACACACACACACACACACACACCACACCCACACAGGGTCTCTCTTCTCCATCACACACCACACACGGGTGTCTCCTCTCACACACACAACACACCACACACACACACACAGGTGTCTCTCTCACACACACCACACACACACACACACGGATAACTATTTGTGTTTGTGCCCTATAGTTGAACTAGATTCTGAAAAGTACACTTTCTATTCACCTTATTTTCCATGGCAACAACGGTGCCGCCATTGCGTTCGTGTCTCTCTCTCTCACACACACACACACACACACACGGGTGTCTCTCTCTCACACACACACACACACACACACGGGTGTCTCTCTCTCACACAACACACACACACACACACACACACACACCACAGGTGGTCTCTCTCTCACACACCACACCACACACTTAACACATCTACACACACACACACACACACACGGGTGTCTCTTTCTCTCACACACACACACACACACACACACACACACACACACACAGGTGTCTCTCTCTCACACCCACACTCTCTCTTCTCTCTCAAAAAACACACAGGTGTCTCTCTCTCACACACACACACACGGTGTGTCTCTCTCTACACACACACACACACACACACACACACACACACACAGGTGTCGCGCCGTGCTCTCACACACACACACACGGGTGTCACTCTTACTCTACACACACACACACACACTCTCACACACAGATTCTCTCTCACACACACACACAGACACACACCACAACACACACGGTGGTCCTCTCTCCTCACTCTCACGTCACACACACCACACACACCAGTGTCTCTCTCACACCACACACACACAAAACAACACACACACACACAGTGTAGATCCACACACCACACACACACACGGTGTCTCTCTTCTCACACACACACACACACACACACACACACAACACACACACACAGGTGGGTCTCTCACACACACACACACACACACACACGGACACCCACACACAGGTTGTCTCTCACACACACACACACACCAGGTGTCTCTCACACACACACACACCACACACACACACACACACACACAGGTGGTGGGGCTCTCACACACACATGTGTCACACACAGGTGTCCTCTCACACACAAACACACACACACACACACACACCACCTGTGATCAGGCCCGATTTGTCCACGGTCCGGGGTACACGTGCTGCTCGCCCATCTGGTATTTGTCCCAGCTGTCGAAGCCCACGTACTTTCTTCCATTGCTTGAACCAGCGACTGTCCACCAGGTACCCTGCGGGAGACCGGAAGTGACGTCACTCACCCCTGACCGAGAACACGACACTCACGCGGATAAGCGTCAGCTGGTCATTGATCTGAACACGAGCGCGCTTGTACTGTTGACACTGCGGCGGCGACGGGAGCGACGCTCTCACCGGTGTGTGTGTGTGTGTGTGTGATCTGTAATAATAATAATAATGATGAGGATGATGATGATTATGATATGCGAGTGCGAGTGTCACTGACCCCACGTCACGCGGCTCTGTCTGACTGTGAGACTCTGAAGAAGCCCCTCAGTGTTTCCAGCGCGTCTCACACAGGTGTCCGCTCTGCGCACGGCGGCTCTTCACGGAGCGTCGCGATCTCTCCTCTCTGCGTCTCCACATCCGCCGCGCCGCCCTTCCCGCCATCTTCACTCGTGCACGTGCATGCTGGGGAAGACGCCGGCTCGGCGTCAGCACGGCGCCGCATGACTTCCCCATGGCGCGCCTCGCCTCCGTCACCGATCTCTTTTGGGCATCTTTCACTTTATTTCTATTTTATATATTATTACGTGTCAAAAACATAACATATCATCGATGTGGAAAATACATTTACAGCAAAAAAAACCAAAAAAAAAAACACACATGCTAATATAACAAGCCCATCCAGAAACAGTCTTAATCGCTTTCTCTATTAGTGTGATGAAAAATAGTCTTTGATGTATATCTGGACTTCTTTTCAAGAACCAAAAAACACTTTTACAGGTCACCAGAACAATTTGCAATAATTGTAGCTTTCACGGAAAAAATCCAAAAATTTTTGTAATGACCTAAAAAATAAAGCATGCTCTGCTCTACCAAAACAGAAGTACATAGACTTACTGATCAGATCTAGCCACAAATCCAGTTGTATCGATCAGGGGCCCCCGCAGCACCCGGATCCAGTCGGTATCAGACAGGGGGTCCCCAGTCACCTCAGTCTGTATCGATCAGAGGGGCACGAGTCAAACCGGTCCAAACTTTAAAATCAGAGGGTAAGGGGCACCCGATCCATCTTATCAGATCAGAGGGCCCCTGCAGTCAAAACCGGGTCCAGTCCGGGATCGATCAGAGGGTCACGAGGGCAAAACCGGGTCCAGTCTGTATCCGATCAAGGGTCACTGCAGTCACCCCGGGCCAATCTGTTCGATCGAGGGGTTTACTGCAGCACCGGAACCGTCTGTATCAAACAGAGGGGCCGCAGGGCACCCGGATCCTCTGTATCTAAGAGGGTCCCCTGCTCACCCCCTCCAGGGTTTTATCATCAGGGTTCACACCCGGTAAGTCTGTATCCGATCCGGGGCACCGCAGTCACCCCGGGCCATCTGTATCAGACAGAGGGCCTGCAGTCACCCGGGTCCCCCCCTGTATCCGTCAGAGGGCCCTGCATCCCGACCAGGGTATGGGTCAAGGGACTCAATTACCCGGGTCAAAAATTATCAGATAGAGGGTCACTGCAGCACCCCCCGGGTCCAATCTGTATCGATCAAAGGGGCACTGCAGTCACCCCGGGTCCCGTCTGTATCAGTTTTAGAGGGGGAATGCAGTCAACGGTCCAGTCTTATCGATCAGGGGTCACTGAGTCCCCGGGGCCAGTCTGTATCGATTTAGAGGGCCCTGCAGCACCCGGATCAATCTGATCAGTCAGAGGGTCACTGCAGTCACCCGGGTCCAGTGGATGCGATCCCCCCGGGCCCCTGCAGTAAAACCCGGGCCAATCTGTACAGATCAGAGGGTCACTGCAGTCACCCGGATCCCCCTGTATCGATCAGGGGTCATTTCAGCCCCGGATCCAGTTGTATCAGATCAGGGGGGCCCCTGCATCAACCGACCAGTCTGTATGCAGATCGAGGGTCACTGCAGTCACCCGGATCCCGTCTGTATCAGATCAGAGGGCCACTTGCAGTCACCCGGGATCCAATCTCGTATCAGATCAGAGGGTCACCGCAGTTCAACCGGATCCAGTCTGTATCAGATCAGAGGGTCAGGCAGTCACCGGATCCAGGTCTGTATCGATCAGAGGGCCACGCAGTCACCCGGATCCAGTCGTATGCAGATTCAGGAGGGCCACTGCAGTCACCCGGATCCAATCTGTAATCAGATCAGAGGGGTTCACTGCAGGTCACCGGAATCAGGCTGTAATCAGATCAGAGGGACCAATGCAGTCACCGGATCCAGTCTGATATGCAGATCAGAGGGTCACGGCAGCACCCGGATCCAGTCTGTATCAGATCAGAGGGCCACTGTTCAGTCCCCCGGATCCAGCTGTAGTGCAGATCAGAGGGCCAATGCAGTCAACCCGGATACAGTCTGCTATGCCGATCAGAGGGCCACTGCAGTCACCGGATCAAGTCTGGATTCCGATCAGAGGGTCACTGCAGTCACACGGATCCAGTCTGTATCAGATCAGAGGGCGTCACTGCAGTCACCCGGATCCAGTCTGAATCAGATCAGAGGGCCACTGCAGTCAACACGGATCCAGTCTGTTGCAGACTCAGAGGGTCACTGCAGTCACCCGGATCCAGTCTGTATCAGAATCAGAGGGCCCACTGCAGTCAACCGGATACAGTCAGTATCAGATCCGAGGGCCAATGCAGTCAATCCGGATCCAGTCTGTATGCATGATTCAGAGGTCACTGCAGTCACCCGGATACAGTCTGTATCCGATCAGAGGGCCACTGCAGTCACCGGATCCAGTTCTGTATGCAGATCAGAGGGTCACTGCAGTCACCCGGATCCAGTCTGTATCAGATCAGAGGGTCACTGCAGTCACCCGGATCCAGTCTGTATGCAGATCAGAGGGTCCAGAAAAGTGGAATGGGCGTCAGAGCAGATCTACTGGAGGGGCATTGGGATCATCGCCGAGGGGGGGGGCACTGTCGTTTGATAATTTTTTTTTGACGCCTTGGCAACATCGCAAGTAGCATGGAAATCCCAGACCTAAATCTGAAAGATCTATATAGAATGACAACAGAAAGATTTAGACTTGGGTTTTTATCTAAAAGAGGAACAGAAGACAGCGCTGAATGAAATTGCTTTGTTTTGCCGAGACCGGATACGGTTCCAATGATCTATATAGAATGACATTTCTACCTATAATGTTAGCTCCAATGATCTATCTATATTAGAATGTCATTATGTAATTTTTGTTTTTTTTTTTTTTTTTTTTTTTTTTTTTTTATATATATATATACCTGTCTTGATTCCTAATACACAACAGATGACGATTGTTAGGTTAAACGTTCAGAATACATTCCATATAAGGTTAGTATAGCCTAGTTCAGCACGTCAGCGAATGGACAGCGACTCATTCTCGCGTTCTACGAGTTCAGTAGCCTACATTTTTGGGAACATGTACATTTTTTGGGAAAGCGCGAGGAATTGCGGCTAACGTTCCTAACCTTGACACGTAGAGAGCGCTTTTAAGAGCTAAGAATAGGCTAGGCTACATCGAGGGAAAACGGCCCAGAACAGATAGGCCTAAACAACAGAACAGGACGAAAATAATAATATAAATATAATATAGGCTAAATAAAAAACATAAAAATTAGCGTACAATGAATTAGCTATATATTTTTTATACTTAAATAATTTACAAATTACGACCACAACAAATTAAAACACTGAATCGGTTTGAAGCTTTTGAATAAAACCGGCAAAAAAAATGTCCCCCATCAGACAAAGTGTTTTTCGTTTATAGATGTTTCTGAAAACTTAAGGCTTTTTTTTCTTAATAAAACGAGTTGGAACGTCATCACACAAATGTCTGCGTATGGAACAGTTAAATCGAAGAACTACAATTCGCACCTTCAGAGAATAAGGATGTCACAATAATAATGAGCCCTCCACACAAGGTATAAGGTTTAACTGCTTTTGTATTTTTTGAGTTGCGTATAAGTCAAATTCTGTAGAACTTGAGAAATAGATAAAAGACAAAATAAAATACTAAGGAAATGGAAAAAATAAAATACAGAAAATACCAAAGTTGTGCTTAACAAAATAAAATATGTTTCTTTAAACACCGTTTTCTTAGGGGTTTCAAGGACTTTAAATACTCTAAAGGACTCATTTTTCTAAACAAACTATAAATAAAGGACAAAAGAAATTGGTACTGGTTTTAACCCGGGTTACACACCTCCCAAACAGTTTTTGCAGCGCACCAGCAGAAATGACATAAGCCCATATATCTTTACAGGACAGCCAAGTATAAAACACACATGCAGTTAGGAAAACCACAATTCATCAAACAATTCACTGTTTTTTTTTTTTTGTTTTTTTTTTTTTTTGTAATGCGCTGCTAACAACTGTCTATAATATAGAGACAAACTGTTCTTAACTTGAAATGGATTGGCTGCCGCGCGCTTGCAAAATCAAATGATCAAGTTTATTCGGCGACCAATAAGCATTACGAGAGTAACCGTTGTCCATGAGCAACCACATATGCATTTTCCCTTTCTTTTTATTTTATTACTTTAAGTTACAGTTTGAACATTGAATCTAAAATAATAACTAAAGGGATTTTTTTTGGCCGACGCCATGGCCTGTAGGAGGGGCATCAATGGACCGCTGCGGGGGGCAGTCCCTCGAATTGCCCCACCAACAGCGCCGGCAACTGCACTGCAGTCACCCGGATCCTAGTCTGTATCCGATCAAGAGAGGTCCACTGCAGTCACGGGATCCCAGTACTGTATCAGACTCAGAGCGGCCACTGCAAGTCACCCCCGGATCCAGTCTGTATCAGATCAGAGGGCCAACGCTGTAACACCGGATCCAGTCTGTATGCAGATCAGAGGTTCACTGCAGTCACCCGGATCCAGTCTGTATCATATCAGAGGGTGGATCAGCACCTAGAGAGGACCGCTGCAGCAGGGTTTTCAAACTGTGGGTCTAAAACAGAATGGAGCAAGTGGGTCCCCACAGTCACTTGTCTGCAGCTACAATTTGTCGTATTAAATGACACACACACTCACACAGTGTTCAGTTCTAGGGCGGCACGATATAGCCTACCAACATGAAATTACCAACTGCGATTATCCTTCGTGTTTGAATTTCGAATTGCAGGTAATGTTCCGCGATTTTTAAAACCATGCGTTTGCGTGTTATTGAAGCACGTTCGCTGCCCGAGTGTGTATTTACAAGTGAGTGGTCTCCAGAGCAACTCATTATTAAAAGGTTCAATCGGTCCAGCATTTTAATGAGAAAAACTCGCTTCACTCGTTCAGTGCGCTGTCATTCTACATGACGATTGCATACCACAGCAAAATTCAAATGTTACGGAAAATGGTTTCGAGGTAGGCTGTGTTCATTGTCATTTCTTTGTCTATCGTCTGTTTGAACTGCAACTGGTTCATCGGAGAAACGGATCTTGTAACAAAGCATTTTCACATGTACCGGGTGGAGCAGGGCAATAAAACGAAGGGTTAATTGTAACACTACAAGATGTTAAACATTTCCACAAAACATTTCAAAACTTTCGCCAATAGTTCCTTGACATATCATCTCTATATAGAGAAAAAAAATATGCCAAAGTTAAAAAAAACTCTTTTGAAGATATTGCCTGAACAGTATTTAACCATTTTGCAAAAGCAACATTTCTGACTAAAGTAGAATTGGGTCATCTCGTTTTTTTAGTGTTTATTAAACATGAGATGCATATGTTTATATTTTTACCTATTTCACAATTATTTTTAATCTCCAAACTTTTTTAGATAGTTCTGCTGCTTTACTTCTTATGCTTTCCTAAAAAAAGTGTGCTGGATTTTTTTGGACTCGATGCGCGCCGCTCTCCTTATACACACACACACACACACAGTTAGCTCAAACACACTCAGCACACACACACACACAACACACTCACATGGGTCTCACACACACCACACACACACTCACTCACACCAACCACACACACACTCACACACACACAACACACGCACACCACACACACCAAACACACACACGTCACTCACACACCACACACACACACCACACACTCACTCACACACGCGCACACACACTCACTCACTCACACACCACACACACACACACACACCTCCGTCACACACACACACACAAACTCACACACCACACACCACACCACACACACACACACCACACGGAAGGGACCATGAATGCAATTTTCTGCGCTGAACCCCGCGATTAGTTTAACACTCACGCGCAGGATCACAGTTCACTGGAGTGAGCCTGTTCATCCAAACTTTTTTTATGGACATTTGCATATTTTTAACATCTGTAAAACAAAGAAATGAAAACTCTAAATATTTGTCCCGCACTAAAATAAAATGCGTTATTTTTCTTAATCTACGTAATTTCTGTCATATCATACCTTTTAATTAAGATTAGGCTTAAAGTAACGTAAAATTTTTTTTTTTTGTTGTTTTTTTAAATATTTTTGGTGGGAGGGTCGTGAAACAGAGATTATACTTGTTCTAGGTGGGGTCGTGGAATGAGAGAAGTTTGGGAACCCCGGCTCTACCAGCCCTGAAGACGCGGAGACCAAGAACACGCTAGAAGCCCCAGATACAGACTCCCCTGTAAGAACCTTGTCTCAGGACCAGGACCACCGGGACACGACCAAAGGAACCAGATTGAGTCCTCTGCACAATCTGACTTTGCCTGCAGCCTGGAATTAAACTGCTGGTTTCGTCTGGGTCCAGAAGGAGACTGGGCCCCCCGAGCTGCAGCCTGGTTTCTCCCAAGGTTTTTTTCTCCATCCATTCTGTCACCGATGGAGTTTTGGTTCCTTTGCCGCTGTCGCCTCTGGCTTGCTTAAGTTTGGGACACTTCATTTACAAGTGATATCGTTGACTTGATTGCAAATTATTGCCACATAGCTACTATTTAAACTGAAACGAGATGCATTGATGACATCACTGAAATTCATATGATGGACACTGCTTAACTGTGTCATTTTGCATGTATTGACTACATGTTTTCCTAATTACGTGTTGTTCAGTTCTTTGACGCAATCTCTTTTTTGTTTAAAGCGCTCTATATAAATAAAGGGGACCTGACTTGACTTGACATAGATTGAAATATATTTTAAATAAATATATTTGTATATATTTAAAATATCTTAAATTCAAATAGAAGAAAATACATTTTTATACATATATGTAAATATATTTTGAAATGTTATATTTAAAACTATATTTAAATATTTGATTTTGACTGCTTTTTAATATTTTTCACATATATTAAATATATGTAAATATACTTTTTATCGAAATATTTACATATATTTATTTCCTTTATATTTAAATATATTTAGATATCAGACTATGTAAATATATTAATTTGCAATATATGTCCATATATTAATTCCTAATATTTGTCAACACATTACATTTCTGTACAGAAAATATATTCAATTTATATAAACTAAAATATATTTTAAAACATTAAAATATTCAATTAAATAAACTTAAACATGTTTCATAGAATATATTCCCGTTTACTCAAACTTTATGTAAATAAATGAAATCTCCACGCATGTAAATGTTTTCATTATCGAGATTATAATTTGCCCCTTCATAATAAATATAATACAAACAAAATTTGGACCCTGAAAAAACTCCCCAGACAATGCACCTTAAAAACAGTAACAATATAAATTGACTTATTAATATAAAGAGTAGTATTTATCAACACCAGTTCAGCATGAACCAACACAATTGAATGCTTTATGATGTTTCTGAACGACATAAATGAAAAGATTATCCTTCTGTAAGCATCCAGGGGCAAAACATTATGCACAAATATGCAAGTCTTAGTAGGCATTAGAGGTCTGCACAGGCTTTAAACCGCACAAAATCTTTTTTCTTCTTCCCCACAACGAATAGCCATTAAAAAAAAAAAATTCCATGCAACGTTCAGTAGCCTAACAAATACATGTAAAGAAAACAGATTCATTAAGGCTCAGCCAGTTCACAAGTTCAAAGAAAGAAAAAAAAAACATAGGCCTACCAGTTATGAAAGTTTATGAACATCAGTGTAGCGGTCACATAAATTCTGCAGAGTTTTTGAATGGTTGTATACAACAAGACTATAATTCTTTCACCGTGCAATTGATTGCTACTCATTCTGGTCTCAGCATCATGGCACTGACTGAGACTTGGATCAAACCTGAAGATACTGCCACTCCCGCAGCCCTCTCCACTCATTTCACTTGTTCCTACACCCCTCGTACGACTGGGAGAGGTGTAGGTACTGGTCTCCTAATATCGAAAGATTGGAAATTTGATCTTCAACCTCCACCTACAGGTAACGGTTCATTTGAATCACATGCTGTTACTGTAACCCACCCTGTTAAAATCCACTTTGTGGTCATTTATCGTCCCCCAGGTCAATTGGGAAACTTCTTGGAGGAGTTGGACTTGCTGCTATCAAACTATCCTGAAGATGGTCACTCCTCTGGTACTGCTTGGTGACTTCAACATCCACCTAGATAAACCCCAGGCTGCTGACTTCAACACCTGCTCGCCTCATTTGATCTCAAGCGAGTGGCTACTACAGCGACTCACAAATCAGGCAACCAACTGGACCTCATCTACACACGCTGTTGCTCAGTGGACAACACTTTAGTTACTCCACTGCACACCACAGACCACTTCCTCATTACTGCTAACCTAGCCCTTACTCCTGAAGTGGCACACGCTCTAACGCAGGTCACCTTTCGACGGAACCTACGCTCAATCTCTCCATCTCGCCTATCCTCTGTGGTTTCATCCTCACTTCCTTCACTCTCGCAGTTTTCAGCTCTGGACACGAACAGTGCTACGGACACTTTTTTTGCTCCACTCTAACCTCTTGCTTGGACAACTTTTTGCCCACTGTCGTCTAGACCAACGCACACGCACCACCCCATCTGCCCCCTGGCTGTCCGATGTTCTCCGTGAACATCGCGCTAAACTCAGGGCTGCAGAGAGGAAATGGCATAAATCAAGAAACTCTACCGACCTCAGTGTGTATCAGTCTCTCCTCTCTTCCTTCTCTGCAAATGTCTTCACTGCTAAAACATCATATTACCACAACAAAATTAACAACTGTTGTGACGCTCGGACACTCTTCAAAACTTTCTCTTCTCTTCTTAATCCGCCTCCACCTCCTCCTCCATCGACTCTTACAGCTGACAACTTTGCAGTTTTCTTAACAAATAAGACAAGAACCATTAGCGACCAATTCTCCACACAGCAGACTGAGGATAACTTCACAACGACTAATGCACAGAGACGGATTGTTTCCAAACTTATCCTGTCCAGTCATCCTACTACTTGCCCACTTGATCCGATCCCCACTCACCTCCTTCAAGCGATTTCTTCTTCAGTCATACCTTCACTTACTCACATTATCAACTCTTCTCTTCACTCTGGAACATTTCCCTCAGCATTTAAGCAGGCTCGGGTAAGCCCACTGCTGAAGAAACCATCTCTAAATCCAGCACTTCTAGAAAACTACAGACCGGTATCCCTTCTTCCATTCATTGCAAAGACACTTGAACGAGTTGTGTTCAACCAGCTCTCTATGTTTCTTGTACAGAACAACCTCCTGGACAGCAACCAATCTGGCTTCAAAAGCGGCCACTGAACTGAGACTGCCCTGCTCTCGGTTACTGAAGCCCTGCTACTGGCAAGAGCAGCTTCAAAATCCTCAGTACTCATTTTGCTAGACCTGTCTGCTGCTTTTGACACTGTTAATCACCAGATTCTCCTGTCCACCCTCAGAAAGATGGGCATCTCTGGAACCGCACTCCAGTGGTTTAAGTCCTACCTTTCTGATAGATCCTTCAGGGTGTCTTGGAGGGGTGAAGTTTCTAAGTCACAACAACTTGCTACTGGGGTTTCCTCAAGGCTCAGTACTTGGACCGCTTCTCTTTCTCCATCTACATGACGTCATTAGGATCTGTCGTTCAGAAGCATGGGCTGTTCCTATCACTGCTACGCTGATGACACTCAACTCTACTTCTCATTCCAACCAGATGACCCGACGGTAGTTGCTCGCATTTCAGCCTGTCTGAGTGACATTTCTAGCTGGATGAATGACCATCACCTTCAGCTCAACCTTACTAAGACTGAACTGCTGGTGGTTCCAGCTAACCCATCGCTTTATCACAACTTCTCTATACTGCTGGGTTCGTCAACCATAACTCCTTCCAGGACAGCCAGAAACCTAGGAGTTGTGATGGATCATCAGTTAAGCTTCACAGACCATATTGCTACAACGACCCGGTCCTGCAGATTTGCCTTATACAACATTAGGAAGATTAGACCCTTCCTGTCAGAGCAAGCCACCCAACTTCTTGTCCAAGCTCTTGTTCTCTCCAGACTGGACTATTGTAATGCTCTCCTGGCGGGCCTTTCTGCATGTACTATCAAGCCTCTACAACTGATCCAGAATGCAGCAGCGAGGTTGTCTTCAATGAGTCAAAAACAGCTCATGTTTCTCCTCTCCTCATCAGGTTACACTGGCTACCAGTAGCCGCTCGCATCAAATTCAAGGTACTGATGCTTGCCTACAAGACGACCACTGGCACGGCACCAACGTACCTAAGCTCATTAGTTCAATCTTATGCGCCCTCCAGAAGTTTGCGTTCTGCAAGTGAACGACGCCTTGTGGTGCCATCCCAGAGAGGTTCAAAAATCGCTCTCACGGACCTTTTCCTGGACTGTTCCCAGCTGGTGGAATGACCTCCCGATCTCAATTCGAACAGCTGAGTCTTTACTCATTTTCAAAAAACATCTAAAGACTCATCTTTTTCGCCAGCACTTAACCAACTAATACTGGTACTTACCTTTTCTTTTCTTGTCTATCATATTCTTTTAAAAAAAAAAAAAAAAACCCTGGCTACGTGTTCTGTACTAGACTAACTGAGACTTGTCGTGGCACTTGTATACCGTTGTTGTTCTCTTGTTGATCTGATTGCTTCTGTTGTTCTCATTTGTAAGTCGCTTTGGATAAAAGCGTCTGCTAAGTGATTAAATGTAAATGTAAATGTAAATGTCATTGTGACGAGTGGGGCGGGGCCGAGAGCCGTGGGAACGGAGCGAGGCCGGTGGAGTGATTGGGAAATGAGCGACACCTGCTCCACTCACCGGTCTCGAGTCCCACGGAGGAGATTGGGAGGATACAAAAGAGGAGTGACGACAGTGAAGGACGAGAGAGAGGACCAGGCCTGGGTTTTATTTTGTGGTTTGGGTTTTTGTTGGTACGCGGCAGTCGACCGTGAGGGGCTGTCGCGCTGTTTTAGTTGTTTATTTTGGTTATTAAAGTTTTATTTGAATGGTCGCCGGTTCCCGCCTCCTTCTTCCCGTGATTATGGAGTTTGTTTATATTGTTACACTGGTGCCGAAACCCGGGAGGAAGGAGGGACGCGCTGCCGAAGATCCCTCGCCGCTGGGGTGAATCCATGGTGCCATCGAGCAGGGCGTAGCAGTCTGGCGCCGTGGACGCTCGAGGCGGTGGGCTGGAGTGAGTTGCCAGGGATGGACGAATTCGCTGCTGGCCGCCCGCAATCTGGAGGGGCAGCTGCCGTCCATGAGGGAGCGGAGGAGTCGGCGCCGTTCGCCAGGGGGCCGGAGCCTGCTGCCATCCCATAGAAGAGGAGGAGCAGGGAACGGGGGACTCCTGCCAGCTGCCCAAAATCGGAGGAGCCGTCGCCGTCCACCGGGCGGCGGAGGAGTGTCGTGCCGTCCACCGAGGGCCGTCCAGTGCCACCGCCAGGCACCGCGGAGGAGTTTACACAGCTGGTGGAGGGCCGAGCGGCAGTGTGTCTGGGAACCGGATTTTTTTTCTTTTCTCCTCTCTCCCCTCTCTCGTCTCTGTTGCTCCTCATCCTTCCGTCTCCTGTTCTCTCGCCTTGTCTGTCTGTCCTTACCCCAGGTTCCCGCAGTTCACCGTGAGCGGTGTGTTGCTCATTATCGTTAGTTCTCCTGTTCTGTAGGGTGGTATGTGTGTATTTGACAAGTGGGGCGGGGCCGAGACCCATGGGAACGGAGCGAGGCCGGTGGAGTGATTGGGAAATGAGCGACACCTGCTCCACTCACCGGTCTCGAGTCCCACGGAGGAGATCGGAAGGATACAAAAGAGGAGCGACAACAGTGAAGGACGAGAGAGGACCAGGCCTGGGTTTTATTTTGTGGTTTGTTTTTTGTTGGTGCGCAGCAGTCGACCGTGAGGGGCTGTCGTGCTGTTTTATGTTTATTTTGGTTATTAAAGTTTTATTTGAATGGTTGCCGGTTGCCGCCTCCTTCTTCCCGTGATTATGGAGTTTGTTTATATTGTTACAGTCATAATGATGATTTTCCCCCCATTTTAATTTAATGAAAGGGTTAGATTTTTGTGATTTTTTTTTTAAAATAAAAGATCAAAAGGATTAACAATGCAGATAATTTTTTCACAGCCTTCTTTGATCATATTTACCAAGGGTGCCAATATTTTTGGCCATGACTGTGTGTGTGTATACATATATATATGAAGAGTTCATTTGCAAAAACTGATAAACTCTACTCTAAAAAGAATGTGCATTATTCTCCATGTATAGCACGATCTGAACCCTAAATGTTTGGTCAAAAAATCCGGTAAAATGAAGTGGTTTTGTCCACGAGTTCATGTTTTACTGCAGAAGCCGACAAGCGCCCTTGTTGTTTTTGAACAGAATCAGAATCAGAATCAGAAAGAGAGCTTTATTGCCAAGTATGCTTGCACATACAAGGAATTTGTTTTAGTGAGATAAGCTTCCAGTACACCAAGACAACAACACACAGACAAAAAAAAAAAAACGTTTGCAAATAAAAAACGTTTGTAAATAAGTGTATAAACAATTGTGCTATAAATGATAATGGAATAGGATTGATTGAGATGCAGGGGATGTACTAGGATGGAGGGGTAACAAATAAATATAAGGATATTGCACATTTTTATTGCATGAGTGGGGAACATTTAACTGTTCATGAGGTAGATTGCCTGGGGGAAGAAACTGTTCTTGTGCCTGGCTGTCCTGGTATTTGTGGCTCTGAAGCGCCGGGCCTGGGGGAAGAAACTGTTCTTGGGGTAACTTGGATGTGAGGGATCCACATTGATTTTCTGAACCCTTTTCCTCACTCTGGATGTATACAGTTATAGAAGGGTGGGCAGGGGACCACCAATAATCCTTTCAGCAGTAAACAAACAAACTAGTAAGAAGTAAACAAATAAACTCTTCTCATATATATATATTATATATTAGTTTTCATTCTATCTAAAATCAAGTAACATCTGCATACACCTAATTCTGAAGAGAACACATAATATGCTAGTAGACAACAATCCTTGTGAGAAGGAAGTCTGGTGTTGAGGGTGGACCTGGAGCTGAATTCGGTCCAGGTTGTCAAAACATCTCTCGATTTTCAGTCTTCATGAACAGCCATGAAATATAATTCAAATATTAACAATGGTTGTTTAAAAATTCTAGAAATGGTAGAAAATTCTGCCAGACTGAAATTTAGTCTTTGGTGACAGTTTTCAAGAGTGCAAACAAGATTTTAAGTTTTAAGCACCTTTCAGGCTTGTGTGAGGTTTCCACAAGCAACAAAGTCTACTTGAACAAACACTTTACTACATTTAAAGTTTAGAAAATCTTACTTATAATTTCCACCTTCACCATCGATCTGGCACGGCAGATGACCTTTACAGACTGTTTCACTTTGAAGTAAGGCACAGTCACAGTACTCGCTTCTGTCTTACCAGTATTAATTTACATTTCAAAGCACTTTTTTTATTATCATCTGGGTCTCATTTTGAATTATGTTGTACCTCTCTAGTTGTGAGGTGGCCTAGTAAGACATACAGGACTCAAAAAATATTTGATATTTATTTGATATTTTTTTTGAATATCTGATGTTTGAGGTTTTACTTACTAGTCAGATGGTTCATAGTGCCTGGAGAAGTTCTTCAACAAGAGGTCCGCTCCAACTCTGCAGTACGGTCATCAGTATGAAAGAATATAAGAACAAACAATTTGTCACAGATCCAACATGTAGTATACAATGTCAGATTTATTAGAAATAAACTACAGCAGAGGTGTTATGCTGAAATGAGGAAGAGTGATGTACAGAACATACAAAACATCTTAAGTTTTTAAGAATTTATGTTTTTTTTAGGTTTTAAAGATGCATGATGATATAGGTGAAATATATTGTGAAAAATACATTTGAAGTTATTTAATAAGGTTTCTCAGATCACCTGTGTTTCCTATATCTCTATCAGCAGCTCCCATTAGAGGGCTTTTTTTCTGACACTCCTAAAACCACCATACATTTTTTTTTATCAATATTTGTCTACAATGAAAGAAAATGTGTTTGGAATAGTATTAGCCCATTTTAGTTCATGTAAGTGGATTAACACTACAGTGCATACTTTTAGGTTAAATTATCTTATTTCAATTTAATCCATTAACAAATTGCCAGCAAAATATTTACAAAGCTATATATATATATATATATATATATATATATATATAAGTATATATATAGATATATATATATATATATATATAAAAAACAAACAAACAAAAAAAACAATAACTCATCTACACATAATATGTGATTAAATCCCAAACTTTCATAAATAAGAGCTCAAATCTATAGCTAGCTTACCTCTAATAGTTAGCCTCTATAGTTAGCTCATGGTTGTGATGCTAACAGACTTATTCCGATGACCCTGAGCCATTTCTGTAAAGTAAATATTCGACAGAGCATGTTAATTACATGTAAGAAAAAGAAAGTGTCAGGAAAAGTGGTATGTATTATTTGTGTCATTTTAGGGACTAAACTTAACTGAAAGACGTGAAAACAACAGCAAGAGACGGAGTGTTTTGCTGATTGTTGTCTGTTTTGTGTAAGAAAGTGTCAGGAAAAGTTGTAAGAGTCTGTTAAATGCGCCTCGAATGTTCAATGCATTCGCCCATCAAACACATGAAAGTTACGCAGCGTTTACATAAATAGAACATAAAATTAGAAACTTGTCCTGAAACTTGATAACATAGTTTAAGTTGATAGTAGGCCTAAACTGAATGAGAATATAGGGTCTATATAATATAATATAATATAATATAATATAATATAATATAATATAATATAATATAATATAATATCTTTAAAAATGTTAAACATAGTGTAGAAACAAAATGCATTGCTGTCTTGCAAAAACACATTGATTAAATTATATGAGGTATGAATATAATTTCACAAATAGACCATGTAAACACACACGCAACATATGTATTTTGAAAAATATATTTTCAAAATATATTTCAATAAATTTAACAGTGCTTCACATACTGTATATGTGAATATATTACCTTTCCATATGGGTATCAAAGGTTTTTTATATAAATCTACAATTATAATAAATCCATCATCAGTACTTCAATGTGTGCCGTCCTAAGAGTCTAAAGCTAGACTGATATTATTTGAAGTATGTCTTTTATTTCAGAAGCTAGATTGGGCCTCATCATAACGCACTTGACTACATCTAGTCAGTTGTTTTTTGTTTGATATTGTTTTTTTGGCTTTGGAATCCGTTTTATTAATCTTTCAGTTAATGAAGGTGAAAGAAACTGAATTTCTGCACTCTATATAAACCTCTTTAGGAAAGGAAAAGATCAGGAAAGGTTTTACAGAAGTCATGAACAGCAGGATTATTTTTAGCAGGATTCATTAACCTTACTATGTGTGAGCATTTAAACTAAAAAGATCAAATTATTAAATGACGTACAGACACATTATCATCGACTTCAGCTTGAGACATACTTTGAAGGCAAAAAACTTCACAAAAAGAGGCTCCCATTCATTCACTGTCTGAGTGGACACCATCTTTGCTTTCATTGCAGAATAACATCAGGCAAACAGTTTAACATGTAACTGAGGTTACGTTAGTAACCGAGTACCTGCTGGTTACTCACACACTCTATTCCCCATCACTCTCTGTTTCACTACTGACAGCTGTTTTCACTTTCCATTAGGCTCGTTCCTCCCCACCTGTTCCTCATCCCGTCTCATTATCTTGGCTTCTTCTAACCCCCTCTTTCCCCGTCTTGTTGTCAGATTGTTTGATGTCACAGTTGTGTATTGACCAGTGTCTCTTTCACTCCTGTCCTGTCTTGTCGGGGTGTGCTATGATATAACTTTCCACTGCTGGAATTACTCTGTGCTCGTCATTGTACATCCACAGAACCTTACATGCTAAAGACTGCAACAGTTTACCTGCTCGGTGCTCTCCGACCATCTGCCCCTTCGTGAGCTACGAGTGCCTCCGCCTCGCCAGTCCTCTGGTCACCCCTGCCACAGAGGAGCTTTGTGTTCACGTTATTATTCCAAGCCTACGGGTTTCTTCAGTTTGTCGTTCTCTATTATTTCTGTTTGGATTACCTGTGGTCAGACTTTGATTCGATTAAAGAACTGTAATCGTCACCCTCGCGTTTGAGTCCTCTCTACACCTTCACAGAACAATCTGACCAGAACATGGACTCAGCAAGTGGCAACCCGTTCCAGACTGCCGTCGAACACCAGGGTGTCCTTCTAGGAAAACATGAGGAGGACATCTCCGCCGCCCGACATGCCGTCGAGACGCTGGCCGCTCAGATGTCCGAGCTCTCCTGCCAGGTCCACAATATGAGCCTCCAGCCTTCTGCCTCTCATGTTCCTTCCGTTCCGCCGGAGCCGCGGATTAATAATCCTCCGGTCTATTCGGGTGAGCCAACACAATGTCGCTCTTTTCTAACCCAGTGTGAGGTGGTGTTTTCCCTACAGCCCGTGACGTATGCTAAGGAAAGTGCCAAGGTTGCCTACGTTCTCTCCCTTCTCACTGGCCGGGCTCGAGAATGGGGAACGGCTAACTGGGAGACGGAGACGGATTGCATCTCCAGTTTTGCGTGTTTCAAGGAGGAGATGATTCGGGTCTTCGACCGGTCAGCCTACGGTGAGGAGGCTTCTCGACTGCTTTCCACTCTCCGGCAGGGGAGGCGCTCCGTGCCTGATTTTTCTATGGAGTTCCGGACCCTCACTACCACCTGCGGCTGGAATCAACCCGCGTTGGTCGCTCGTTTTTTTTTCCTCGTTTTTTTTTCCCCACTCGGCTCGACGATCTCATCGACCTGGCTATTCGGGTGGAGAGGCGATTCGACCAACGGCGCAGAGCTCACGGCTTGGAGGGCGTTCTTTTTTCTACGCCCCTTGTTAACTCTGTTCCATCAACCGCAGACCCGGATTCCGAACCCATGCAGCTGGTAGGTCTTCGGATCTCGCCTAAGGAGCGCGAGAGGAGGATTTCGAATCATCTCTGCATGTACTGTGCGAGCGCCAGTCACTTTGTCTCATCGTGCCCGGTAAAAGCCAGTGCTCGTCAGTAGGCGGAGGGTTACTGGCGAGACCAAGGTCATCCCTTCGAGTTCCTGCACAACACTTCCGGCGCATCTCCATTGGGCCGGGTCGTCAGCCTTCTGCTCCGCCTTGATCTACTCTGGGGCAGAGGGAAACTTTGTTGATGAGGAGTGGGCGCTTCAGCAAGGTATTTCTCTCACACACTTAAGAGACTCCACCCCTCTTTTCGCCCTAGATGGCAGTTCCCTAACTAGAGTACAGAAGGAGACTATTCCATTGACTCTTACCGTTTCTGGTAACCACAGAGAGACTTTTTTTATTTTTCAATCTCCTTTAACTCCTGTAGTGTTCTAGGCCTTCCTTGGCTCTAAAGCTCCATAATCCTCACATTGATTGGGCTAAGGGATCTATTTTGTCTTGGAAGTTGTCATGTCATGTTGAGTGTTTAGTCTCTGCTGTTCCCCCTGTGTCTTCTGTTTCTGTTTTTCAGGAGGAGGCAGGGGATTGTCTGGAGTACCAGAGGAGTATCACGATTTGCGAGGGGTTTTCAGTCATTCCCGAGCCATGTCTCTTCCCCCTCACCGCCCGTACGACTGCACTATTCATCGTTAAGAATCGCTACCCCTTGCCACTGATGTCCCTCGCCTTCGAGATTTTGCAGGGGGCAAAGGTCTTTTACCAAGCTCGATCTCCGTAACGCTTATCATCTTGTGGGTATTAGAGAGGGGGATGAGTGGAAGACCGCCTTTAACATGCCCCTCGGGCACTTTGAATATAAGGTTCTTCCCTTCGGATTGGTTAACGCCCCCGCCGTCTTTCAGGCTCTTATCAATGACGTCCTTCGGGATATGCTCAACTTATTCGTCTTTGTCTATCTTGATGACATATTGGTTTTCTCGCCCTCTCTCCAAATTCATGTTCAGCACGTTCACCGCGTCCTCCAATGCTAGCTTGAGAATCGACTATTTGTCAAGGCTGAGAAGTGCTCCTTTCACGTGTGCTGCATGATGACATCACTGAATTCAATGATGAACTGCCTTTAACTGTCATTTTGCATTATTGACACACTGTTTTTCCTAATTAATGTTGTTCAGTTGCTTTGACGCAATCTTTTTTGTTTAAAGCGCTATATAAATAAAGGTGACTTGACTTGACTTGACATGTCCTTGGTAACGTTTCTGGGCTCGGTCATCTCTGCTGAGGGGATCAGTATGGACCCTGCTAAGGTCCTGGTGGTTGCCAACTGGCCCGTTCCTGACTCTCGCGTCTCGTTACACTTTCTTGGTTTTGCTAATTTCTATCGTCGCTTTATACGCAATTTTAGCCAAGTGGCCGTGCCGCTTACCGCCTTAACCTCCGTTAAGTCCAGTTTCAGATGGTCAAGGTCTGCTCAGGTGGCCTTTGACCGTCTAAAAACTCTTTTTACTTCCGCGCCCATCCTTCTCACTCTGGATAGCACGAGACACTTTATCGTCGAGGTCGATGCCTCCGAGGTGGGGGTAGGAGCCGTTCTTTCCCAGCGGTCAGCCTCTGATGGCAAGATACACCCGTGCGCCATACTTTCCCACCGTCTCTCCCCACAGAACGTAATTATGATGTCGGTAATTGTGAACTGCTCGCCATCCGCCTGGCGTTGGGGGAATGGCGACAGTGGTTAGAGGGCTTCACCGTCCCTTTTATCATTTGAACTGACCATCGTAATCTGGAATATATCTGTTCCGCTAAGAGATTGAATGCGCGTCAAGCTCGTTGGGCACTATTTTTTTTACATGTTTCGATTTCATCATCTCTTACCACCCTGGCTCTAAGAACGTCAAGCCTGACGCGTTGTCCCATCTCTTCAATTCCTCGGCCACCGTCACACCCTGGGAAGAGATTATTCCTCCCGGTCGCGTGGTGGGTACTACGGTTTGGGGAATCGAGAGACAGGTGAGGTGCGCTCTTTCTTGCGTCGCCACCCCTCGAAGCTGCCCTAGGGGCAGTCTCTTTGTCCCGGTGCCTACACACCTAGCCGTCCTTCAGTGGGCTCATTCATCCAAATTAACTGCTCATCCTGGCGTCTGGGGTACGATCGCATTTATCCGTCAGCGTTTCTGGTGGCCGACCTTAGACCGTGATGCATGTCGTTTCATCACCTCCTGCTCTGTCTGTGCCCAGACCAAGGCGGGCAATTCCCCACCTGCTGGTCCTGCTGCGGCCGCTACCTATTCCTACTCGCCCGTGGTCCCATTTAGCTCTCGATTTTATTACCGGTCTTCCCCCCTCGGCCGGTAATACTGTCATCCTGACCGTAGTCGACTGTTTTTCTAAGTCTGCTCACTTCATTCCACTCGCCAAGCTCCCCTCTGCCAAGGATACTGCCCAGATTATGGTTAATAATGTATTCAAATTTCATGGGCTGCCCACCAACGTTGTGTCCGACAGGGGTCCGCAATTCGCCTTGCAGTTTTGGAAAGAGTTTTGCCGCCTCATTGGTGCTACCGCCAGCCTTTCCTCGGGTTTTCACCCCCAGACTAATGGTCAGGCTGAACGGGCCAATCAAATTGTGGCCCGCATTCTTCACCCGTATAGTATTTGTTAGGCTTGAGTGGTGGGTAGAATTGTTTCCCTGGTTTTAAAGAGTCCATACTCTCACCCTTTCAGTGTTGCCTTGGTTATCAACCCCCTTTATTCTCGTCTCAAGAGACCAATTCTAACTGCCCATCCATTCAAACGTTCATCAGGGTCGTTGCAAGCGAACTTGGAGGGAGGGTAAGATCTGCCCTTTGTCGTTCGAGAAGGCGCATGAGTATCGCAGCCAATAGGTCTCGTGTCAAGAGCCCTCGCTATGTTTCTGGTCAGAAAGTGTGGCTTTCTACTTCCAATTTACCTCTCCAATCTGAGTCTCGTAAACATGGCACACCCCCGTTTATCGGACCATTCCGCATAGTCAAGATCATTAACCCTGTCGCCGTCAAGCTTCGTCTGCCACCTAATCTTCATCGCGTTCACCTTGTATTTCACGTTTCTTGCATAAAACCTGTTAACCGCTCACCCCCTCGCTCGTCTTTCTCCGCCGTTTGTATTGAGGGCTCTCCTGTCTACACTGTCCGCAGGATCTTGGACATGCGTCGTCGGGGTCGTGAGCATCAATATTTGGTCAATTGGGAGGGGTATGGTCCTGAGGAGAGAAGCTGGGTTTCCCCCCGGGACATCCTGGACCCCTCGCTCACTGATGATTTCCTCCGGTCTCACGCCACAGTTCCCCCTCGGGAGCGCTGATCTGTACACCTTTCGTCACTTTAATTGGGAACCAAATATGTGTCACAATCTTACTAGAGCGGAGAGGTAGGGTGCTTAAAGAGTGAAGTCAAATACTGATATCGTTATAAAGCCGGCAGACAAGGGTAACACGCCGATTATTTTAGAAAAGAAATGGAAAAAAAAACTAAAAAGTAGCAAGATCTTCCGTATTTTTTTGTTCATGGGTAAAAAATTGTGATTATGCTTCATAAAAGTTAACCACAGCAAAAGAAGACTTTGCAGAAACTGCAAGCGCGAGAGCTGTGTAAATAGTCTCGGGAATGAGATGCAGGTGTGCTGGTAATTAGTCGCATGCACGGGATTGTGGGAAATGCTAGTCAATACTCAGGAGACCAGAGCCCTCTGGTGGTGATCGGAGGGAGCCATAGGTTACTGAGTTGAATCAAAGATTGTGTCACACAACACATCGTGTGATGTTGCACTCATTGCTCATGTGATTGCTTTATCATTTAAGCTCCAAGTTCAACCCCCATTGTGGGACTATAGAGGGATAATGAGAGAAATAGAGGAGGAGATGGGGGGGGTGGAGGGATGCTGGAAGGACTGTCGCTCGTATTTATTTATTTTTTATTAGGAGTGCAAAAACATACTACATAGGGTGAACACAAAATACAAAAACAAAACACTAAAAAAAACAACTATAAAACAGCAGCAAATGATAGGAACAGCAATGAAAAATAAGCAGAAATGACAAATGAGTAATAGTACAAGTATTTAAATAGTAATAGCATGTATAATAATAATGATAATAATATTTTGTGATAACGGCAACAGTAATAACAGTAATAATAATAACAACAGTAGTGATAGTAAAGATGGTGCTGATAATAAGTTGTGTTGACGGAAATAGTAAATCAATAATAATAATAGATAACATTGATAATAATAATAATAATTTAGTGATACTAATACTAAAGAGGGTGTTGATAATATTTTGTGTTGATGGAAATAGTTATATCAATAATAATAATAATAATAATAATAACATTTATATCAATAATAATAGTAACAGTAATAATAATAATAACAATAGTAATACTAAATATGGTGATGATGATAATATTTTATTGACAGCAATAGTAATATCAATAATAATATAACATTAACAACAACAATAAATAATAATAACAATAGTAATGCTAAAGATGGCGATGATGATAATATTTTGTGATGACGGCAACAGTAGTATCAATAATAATAACAGTAATTATAATAAATAATAATGATGATAAAATGACAATAGTAATAGTAGTAATGAAATAATGATACACATAGCTAACACATACCACACCTCTCCTAGTTTCTGTGTGAGGGTTGTTGTTTTTTTTTCTTCTCATTCACAGTACAGTTACTATTTGTATGTATGCCTAAGCTGAGGTGGTGCATTAAAAGAAGGGGGTGTGGGCATTAAAATTAGCATTCGGTGCATTAAAAACATGTGTGGTATATGTTAGGTGTAGTAGATTTGATTTTGATTTTATATATATATATATATATATATATATATATATATACATAATTTTTTTTTAAATTATTAAAGATACTCATTATACCGTTACCGTCCTTATATCAAGCAAAATATCATCCCATCAACATCATTCTATCACTGCTCAATGTTTCTATGATATTGATAATATTAATAATAACAATAATGTCAATAATAATAATAATGAAAATACTACTAATAAATTACTAATAATATTACTAAAACCTTGTATAAATATGTATATTAATAAATAAATACATAATTAATTAGGATGAGTGTGTCAAATTTGTAATAGTTGAATGAGGTCTGATCTGGAGTGTTGTGGTTCCAATATACAGTTGTAATGAGGTGGAAAAATATTCTAGGGAGATGTAGTCTGTGAGCAAATTTTTTCAATGCGTTATGTGAATAGTGTTTCGGGATTTCCAGTGGTCTGATCTGGAGTGTTGTGTGTTATTTCCTGACTGAGAGTTGATAGATCACCCAGTAGACAGAGTAAGGGGGATAATGGGATGCGGCAGCCCAGGAGGCGGGATAGGGATTCAGTGACGTCTTTCCAAAAGTGTTTAATGGGTGGGCAGTGCCATGTGGCGTGGATATATGTGTCCGGACAGTTTTGAGAGCAGTGTGAGCAAATTTCTGATGTGAATCCCATTTTAGACAACCTTTCCCCAGTGTAGTGTGTTCTATGAAGAATCTTATACTGTATGAGCTGTTGGCGTTTTTAGTCATGGAATAAATATTTTTACAAATTTGAGTCCAGAAGTCAGTATCAGGAGCAATCGAAAGGTCTTCTTCCCATTTGATTGTTGGTAAAGTTGGGTTTTATTTGAACTAGTTATAATTTTGGAAAGTAATTTTTTCCGGAAGGATATATTAACTAAATCTGCTAATGCGGAAGGAAGGTGAAGATTGATGGTTTTATTGTTGATTTTGGATAAAACAGCTGATTTGAGTTGTAGATAATTCAAGAATTGATTGCTCCCTATACAGTACTCCTGGACTAAGTAGGAAAATGAAACAAAGTTATTAGACTGAAAAAATGTGATTAATATGCATGATGCCCTTTTCTGAGCATTTATGGAAATTGAGTTTTTTTTTTTGTTGCTTGTGACAATCAGGTTGTTCCAGAGTGGGGTGAGTTTTAGACGGGCCCTGATTGGAGTTTGTGATTTGATGATATTTTCCACCAGGCTGTCAGAGCAGAGGCTATTGTCCAATGCTTTGAAGCATGGGTGATGTTTAATGGACTGACTGAGAAATGGGATGTCTGAATATTGCGCAAGTTTTCGCAGAGTGATTGTTCTATGTTCTAGGCCATATAATGTCTGACTGAGTGGGGTGAATCCATTTATATATGTATTGAATTGGTTTGCTAGGTGAGTAATGTGTAAAATGTGGGGCTTCTAATCCTCCCAAGATTTGGGTTTTTGTAAAGTGCTTAAATTTTATCCGTGGTGGTTTATTTTGTTTGTCCAGTAGAATTGGGTAATGATGGAGTCCCTAAAGATTTGAACCAATTTGCGAGAAGGTTGGTTGGGATCATTGAGATAATAGTTTATTTTTGGAAGTACTTGTCATTTTTGATTATAGCTATTCTGCCCTGGATGGAAAGTGGTAAGTTGTGCCAGCGGAAAAAAAAAGAAAAAAAAAAAAAGGTCACTCTTCTAATGTTTTCAGTAAATAAGGATTGAAGTTGAGTCCATCAGCTCTGACAACCTGGAGGAAACCCTAACGCCTAAATAAGTGAGGTGGGCCTGTGCATAGAGGAATGGTTGATACCTGGGCTCAACATCCCATTTGGTTTGATGGTAGTGGAAGAATTGAAGATTTCTTCCAATTTATTGCATAATCTGATATTGTGTTCAAATTTTTTATTAGAGCAAATTTATTACAAGAAATAATGATTACAATGTAACATTTTTAACATCTTAAAGACTTAACCTAAACATAAGTGCATAACCAGTAACAAAAAAAAAAAATAAAATAAATAATACATAAAAAAAAAAAAATCTATATTCACTAGGAGGTAGAATATGAAGACTTGAAGTAATCATGAGGGAGACCCCACAAATGACTTTTTCCGAACTCTTACTTTTCTTTTTTTTATTGTTTTCAAAATAAAAGGTATCCACAGCCATTGGGAGGTGGGGAGGAGATAGATTTCCGTGGAGCAGATCGGCGCCTAGCTGCCCGACAGTAAAGGATAAATATCTAATTGTTTTGAAATAAACCTGGAACAAATTTTTGGTTATCCCAAAGATTGCTATAGTGGGCAAACACGCATTCCTAACTTTAACACTTTAGACATGGTTGTAAATAATTGACCCAAAATTTGCACATAGGGCATAAAAAACAGATGACTCAAATTGCACATAGAAGCATGAATCTGTCGCATCGTCTTCCAATATAGGAAATAGTATCAGATAACCTGGCTTGGAAAAATTAATCCTGTACAGTACACTTTAAATTGTATGAGGCCAAGATGTGCACAAATTGTACTGGAACTTATGCTGTCCCATGCACCCGCCCCACCAGTCCTATTCAAAAGTTTCCTCCAATTCTGACTCCCAAACTCTTTAATTTTGTCAAT
>NW_024872919.1:379382-401676 GCF_018340385.1 Cyprinus carpio
CCCATTAAACCCTTTTGGAAAGACGTCACTGAATCCCATCCCGCCTCCTGGGCTGCCGCAAACCCTTATCCCCCTTACCCTTTTACTGGGGGGGCTATCAACTTCATTTAGGAAATACAAACAAAAGGATCTCCCGACTGGAAATCCGAAAAACAAATTTACATAAAGCATTGAAAAAATTGCCCCACAACACATCTCCAAATATTTTTCCAAACCCCATTACAAACTGTTTTAATTTGGGAAAACAAAACGCCAGACCAAAATCATTTAACTATTACAAAATTTTACACACTCGCCCAAGAAATTTTGTATTTTTTTTTATTTAAAATACATATTTAACAAGGTTTGTAATATTATTAGTAATTTTTAGGGTTTTATTATTTGTAATTTACATTTTTGTTATTATAATATTATCAAAATCATGAAAACATGAGCAGTGATAAAATGATGTTGAGGGATAAAATTTTGCTTTTATAAGGACGGTAACGGTTTTAAAAGAATATCTTTAATTTAAAAAAAAAGGTTTTGTATATATATAATAAAAAATATAATATTAAAAAAACCAAAACAAAAAACACCTAAATATACCCACCTGTTTTTTAAAGCCCGAATGCAATTTTTTTTCCCCCAACCCTTCTTTTAAAAGCCCACCTCAGTTAGGCATACATACAAATAAACTGTACTGTGAATAGAAGGAGGGGGAAAAAAAAAAAACAACAGAAACAGGAGAGGTGTGGTAGTGTTTTTGGAGTGTCATTTTTTCTTACTACTATTACTATTTTCATTTTTCATCATTATTTTTTAAAATAATTATGTTATTATTTTTTGATACACTGTTTCCCTCATCACAAAATATTATCATCATCGCCAAACTTTAGCATTTTCTATTGTTATTATTATTTTTGTTTTGTTAAAGTGATATTATTATTTAATTTACTTCTTTAAAAAAATTTTTCCCCCCTTTTTTATTTTTTTATTTTGTTACTTCTATTTAAAATTTTATATTATATTTTAAATTTTTTTTATTTAAATATTTCCATAAAAAAATATTTCCCCCTTTTTTTTTTATATCATACTGTTTTTTTTTTTTTACTTTTTTTTTTTATTTTAATTCTTTCCCCCCAAAAATTATTTAAAAAAAAACCCCCTTTTTTTCCGAACCCCCCCCATCCCCCTTTTTTTTCTTTTTTTAATCCCTTTTTTTAATATTTTATATACCCTTTCCCTTTTCTTTTTTTTCCAATTTCATTTGGGCCCCTTTTTTTTTTTTTTGTGTTTTTTTTTTTGGGGGTTCCTTAGTTTTTTTTTCCCCCCTAAAAAAAATAAAAAACACGCATCCTTCCCGCATCCCCCCCCCCCACCCCCCCTCTTTTCTTTACCCTTTTTTTTTTCCCCCAAAATTTTTTCTGGGGCCAAAAAAATAAAGAATCTGCAAAAATTTCCCATTTTTTTAAAAAGTTAAAAAAGCCTGGATCCCCCCGATCACCACCGAGGGCCCCGTTTTCCGGAGTATTGACTACATCTTCCCCCAAACCCCTGCAGGCGACCCAATTAAGCAAAAACCTGCATCTCATTCCCGAGACTTTTAACAGCTCTCGCGCCTTGCAGTGTTTTGCCAAAGTCTTCTTTTTCTGTGGTTAACTTTTATGAAACATAAATCACAATTTTTTTCCCATGAACAAAAATACGGAAGATCTTTCTACTTTTAGTTTTTCCATTCTTTTCTAAAAATCGGCGGTAACTCTTTGTTGCCGGCTTTATAAAAGAATCAGTATTGACTTCACTCTTAGGGCCCCCCCCCCCCCTGAAATTGTCCTTTTTGGGTTAAAAGGGGGAAAGGTTACAAAACCCCGAGGGGGAACTTCACCAAAGGCAAGTGACGGGGGCCAAGTGGGGAAAAACCCGTTTTTTCCTAGCCCTACCTCCCCCAAAAAAAATTTTGAGCCCCCCGGGGCATGTAAAAACCGGAGGGACCAATTTTTTTTTTGGGGGGCCCCCGGGGGGGCCCAAAAAAAAGGGAAAGGCAGGGATATTGGCGGGAAAATTTACCGATGAACGCTTTGAACGGAAAGGCCCGTTAGAAATCGGTTTCCCCCTTTGGGGACGAGAATAAAGGGGGCTGATAACCAAGGCAACACTGGAAAAGGGTGAGAGTATGAGCACCCAGCCCAGGGAAGCTACCCTGGGGCCCAGGAAAGCAAAAGGGTTTTTTCCCCCCCAAAAGGGTAGAAATGCGAGAGAATTTTCGGGCTTTATTAATTTGATTGGCCCGCTCGGCCTGGACTATTAAATCTGGGGGTTTTAAAACCCCGAGAAAGGCTACATGTAGCAACCAATGAAAGGCGGCCCCCAAACTCTTTCCAAAAAACTGCAAGGGGCGACTTTTTTTGGACTCCCCTTGTCGGGGGGGAAACCCGGGGTGGTGGGCAGCCCAATGGAAAATTTGAAATAACAAATTATTAAAACCAAAAAAAATTCTGGGGGAGTATCCTTGGCAGAGGGGAGTTTTATGAAAGTGGAATGAAGTGAGCAGACCCGAAAAACAGTCGACTACGGTCCCGGGATGACAGTATTAAACCCCCAAGGGGAAGACCGTAATAAAATCGGGGCTAAATGGGACCCCAAAGGGGAGGAATAGGGAGGGGGCCGGAGGAACCACAGTTTGGGGGTTGCCCGCCTTGGTCTGGGGACAGACAGAGCGGAGGTGATGAAACACTGCATCACGGTCTAAGGTCGGGCCCCCAGAAACGCTGACGGTAAATGCATCGCCCCCCGCCAGGGTGACAGTTAATTTGGATGAAACCCCCTGAAGGAGGGTAGGTTGTAGGGACCGGGGGAAAAAAGGGCTGCCCCTGGGCCTTCGAGGGGTGGGGCCCCCAAGAAAGAGCCACCCCCCTTTTCTCGATTCCCCAAACCGTAGTACCCACCACCACTGGGAAATTCTCTTCCCAGGGTGACGGGGGCCGGGAATTTAAAGATGGGACAACCCAGCTTTACTTTTTAGAGCCAGGGTTAAGGAAAATGAAATCAAAAAATGTAAAAAAAAGGGCCCAAAAGCTTGACGCGCATTCAATTCTTTCGGAACAGAATATTTCCGTTACATGGGCAGTTCAAATGAAAAGGGACGGGGAAGCCCTCTAAACCCCTGTCGGCCCCCCCAACGCCAGGGGATGGGAGCAGGTCCAAAACCGACATCTAATTACTTTTTGGGGAGAGACGGTTTGGGAAAGTAGGGGCAGGGTTATCTTTCTACAAAGGGGGAGCTGGGAAGAACGGGTCCTACAAACCCCCTCGAGGCCATCGACCTCACATAAAGTGTCTCTGCTATCCAGAGTGAAAGTGGGGGAGTAAAAAGTTTTAGTGTCAAAGGCACTGAGCAGACCTTGAAAACCCTCCCGAAAAGGGGGTTAACGGGGGTTAAGGCTTTAAACGGCACGGCCACTGGCTAAAAAATTCGTATAAGCGAATGAAAATTTGCAAAAAACCCCAAAGCGTAACAGACTGAGAGTCGGAACGGGCCAGTTCAACCACCAGACCTTAGCAGGTCCATAGTGACCCTATCAGAGATGACCTAGCCCAAACGTTACCAAGGACATGTCCAATTTAATTTAGTCACCCCTTTATTTATATTCGCTTTTAAAAAAAAAAATTGCGTTTAAAGGGAACCCGAACAACAGTAATTAGAAAACAGTGTGACAATAATTCAAATGACAGTTAAAGGCAGTTCATCAAATTTAGTGATGCCAGCAGCAAAGGGGAAAAAGCACTTTCCACTTGACAAATAGTCTTTTAAGCTTTGCATTGGAGGACGCGGTGAACGTGCTGAAATGAATTTTGGGGAAGGGGGGAAAAACCAATATGTCATCAAGATAGAAACGAATAAATTGACATCCCAAGACGTCTTTATTAAGAAACCTAAGACGGCGGGGGCCGTTAACCAATTCCGAAGGGAAAACCTTATATCAAAAATGTCCGAGGGGCGTGTTAAAGGCGGCTTCCACTCGCCCCCTGTCTAATACCACCCAAAAAAATTTAACCCCGGAAAAAAGGCTTGGTAAAGAAAAACCCTTTTCCCCCGCAAAATCGAAAGGGCCCGGGGCCAGTGGCAAGGGGTTTTCGATTTCTTACGATGATATTCAGTCGTACGGGCGGTGAGGGGGAAGAGACTGCTCGGAAATGCAAACCCCCCCGAAATCGTGATACTCCCCCTGTACTCCGACAAATTCCCCGCCTCCTCCTAAAAACGAAACAGAAACACAGGGGAACAGCAAGATAAACCCAACATGGAAATCAATTTCCCAAAACAAATGATCCTCCCTAGCCCAATCACAATGTGAGAATTATTATCTTTAGGCCAAGGAAGGCTACACTACAGAAGATTTTAAGTTAGATTGAAAAAAAAAAGTCCCTCTTGGTTACCAGAAACGTAAATCAATGGAATGTCTCCTTCTTACTCTAGTTAGGAATGCCATCTAGGGCAAAAGAGGGTGTAGTCTCTTAAGTGTGTGAGAGAAATACCTTCTGAGCCCCACTCCCATCAACAAAATTTTCCCTCGGCCCCCAGAGTAGATCAAAGTGCGGAGTCAGAAGGCGACGACCCGGCCCAATTGGAGATCGCCGGAAGTCGTTGCTTGCAGAACTCGAAGGGATTACCGTGGGCTCGCAGTAACCCTCCGCCTACTGACGAGCACTGGGCTTTTACCGGTGGGCACCTGATGAGACACAGTTGACCTTGCGTCACACAGAACGCATTCAGAGCTGGGATTCGCAGACAAGTCCTCCTCTCGCGGTCCTTAAGGACGTGGTATTCTGAAGATCCGAAGACCTACCACTGCTATGGGTTTCGAACTCCGGGGTCTGGACGGTTGATGGAACGGAAGTTTGACAATGGGCCGTAGAAAAAAAAGAACGCCCTCCACACGCCGCGCGAGCTACAGACTGCGCAGTTGGTTCGAATCGCCTCGTCCACCCGAATAGCCAGGTTACGATTGAATTTCGTCGAGCTCGAGTGGGGGAAAGAACAAACGATATAGCTACAGCGGTGCGACCCACCGCGGCGTTTGAATGTTCAGGCCGCAGGCAGTCTGTAGCCCGAGGGTCCCTGGTGAATCCATAGAAACAATCATTTGCACCGGAGCGACTCCCCGGAGGCCGAGCCAGCTGTTGTAAACTAGTCACAGTACGAGAGGCCTCGTCCTCACTGTTAGCTCGGCTGCCGTATGAAGACCCGCATCATCCTCCTTTCGAAAAGACCACGCGAAAACACTGCGACTTATGCAACTGTTCCTCAGCCCGTCTCCCAGTTAGTCCGTTCCCCATTCTCGAGCGAGACCTGGCCAGTGAGAAGGGAGAGAACGGTAGGTCATACCTTGGCACTTTCCTTAGCATACAGTCCACGGGCCTGTAGGGAACAACACCACCTCCCACCTGGAGTTAGAAAATAGTCGACACTATGCGTGCGTGTGGTGGCTCACGGGAATGAGACCGGTCGGCATGTAGTTAATTCTGCGCAGGGCTCCGGCGGAAACGGAAAGGAACATGAGAGGGCAGGAAAGGCTGGAGGCGTCATAGACTGTGATCCTGTCATCGGAGAGCTCGGACATCTGAGCGGGGCCAGCGTCTCTGACTGGCATGGTAGGGAGCGGCGGAGATGTCCTCCTCATTTGTTTTCTATCCTAGAAGGACATCCTGGTGATTCGAACGGCAGTCTGGATGGGTTGCTCCGACATTGCTGTGTCCATGTTCCGGTCAGATTGTTCTGTGAAGGTGAGAGATGGGACTCAAACGCTCACCGGAGGTGGACGATTACAGTTCTTCTAATCGAATCAAGTCTGACCACAGGTAATCCAACGAACAGAAATAATAGAGAACGAACAAACTGGAATAAATCAAGAAAACCGTGTAGCGGCGTTGGAGAATCAACTAACGGCTTGAACACAAAGACTCCCTTTCTTGCAACCGTGGGCAGGGAGGTGACCAGAGGACTGGTCGCATGCGGAAGGCACTTCGTTACGTCTCTACGAAGGTTCAGATGGTCGGAGAGCACCGAGTTCAGTAAAACTGTTGCAAGTCCCCTTGTTAGCATGTAAGGTTCTGTGGATGTACAATGACACTACAACAGAGTACTTCCGAGCTACCGTGGAAGTATATATCAGAGCCACACCCCGACAAGACCAGGACAGGAGGTTGGAACGAGACACTGGTACCAAGGTACACAAAAACTGTGACATCACACAATATTCCGTTGTACAACAAGTAAGGGGATAACGAAGGCGTGGTTAGAGAAGAAGCCAACGACTATGAGACTGGCCATAGAGGAAACCGAGTTGGCGTAGGGACACTGCGGCCAGTAAGTGGTAAAGTGAAAGAACAGCTTGGGTCACGTGAATGAAAGCAGAGAGTGATGCGCGTCAGGAAATAGACCGTTGTGGTTGGAGTCACCCAGCATAGGGAGTACAGAGCAAAGAGACAGCCCGGAATCCTGACACTTTAACTGTTGCTGATGGTATTGCTGCTATGATAGCAAAGATGGTGGCCACTCAGGACAGTGAATGAATCGGGAGCCTCTTCCTCATTGTGAAGTTTTTTTGCCTTCAAAGTATTGTCTCAAGCTTAAGTAGTGATGATTGCTGATCTGTTACGTCATTTAATAATTGATCGTTTTTAGTGTTTTAAATGATCACACATAGTAGGTTAACGGCCTGCCGCTTAACAACATATATCTCTGCTGTCTTCCTTGACTTCTGGATAAAACCTTTCCGTGTGATGCTTTTCCTTTCCTAAGAGAGTTTAGATTAGAGAGTGCAGAAATTCAGTTTCTCTTCACACTTCATTATTCTGAAAGACATTGAATAAAAACCGGATTCCAAACGCCAAACCAAAAAAACCCCGATATTCACAAACAACAACACAACTGTGACTAGATGTAGTTCAAGTGCGTATGCTATGATAGGGCCCATGCTATACTTCGGAAATGGTAAAGACATACTTCAAATAATATCAGTCTAGCTTTAGACTCTTAGGACGGCACACATTGAAGTACTGATGATGGATTTATTATAATTGTAGATTTATATAAAACCTTTGATACCTATATGGAAAGGTAACTAGCGTTTTATATTCACATATACACGTATGTGAAGCACTGTTTAAAGCTTTTTATTGAAATATATTTTGAAAATATATTTTTCATAAAATACATATGTTGCGTGTGTGGTTTACATGGTCTATTTGTGAAATTAATATTCATACCTCATACTAATTTAATCAATGTGGTTTTGCAAGACAGCAAATGCATTTGTTTCTACACTAGGTTTTAACATTTTTAAAGATATTATATTATATTATATTATCTATATATATTATATTATATTTATATTATATTATATTATATAGACCCTATACTTCTCATTCAGTTTAGGCCTACTATCAACTTAAACTATGTTATCAAGTTTCAGGACAAGTTTCTAAAATTTTATGTTCTATTTATGTAAACGCTGCGTAACTTTCATGTGTTTGATGGGCGAATGCATTGAACATTCGAGGCGCATTTAACTGGAGTGGAGGGAGTTACCATGGAAACGGGGCGGCAACTCAGCTGACAAGTAGCAAAACTCTCCGTCTCTTGCTGTTGTTTTCACTTCTTTCAGTTAAGTTTTGTCCCACAAATTACACCAAATAAATACATACACCACTTTTCCTGACACTTTCTTTTTCTTACATGTAATTAACATGCTTCTGTCGAAGGATTTACTTTACAGAAATGGTTCAGGGTCATCGTAATAAGTCCCGTTAGCATCACAACCATGAGCAAACTATAGAGGCTAACTATTAGAGGTAAGCTAGCTATAGATTTGAGCTCTTATATTATGAAAAGTTTGCGGGGATGTTTAATCACATATTATGTGTAGATGAGTTATTTTTTTTTGTTGTTTGTTTTATATTATTTATATATATATACTATTATATATATATATATATAATATATATATATATATATATATATATATATATAGCTTTGTAAATATTTTGCTGGCAATTTGTTAATGGATTAAATTGAAATAAGATAATTTAACCTAAAAGTATGCACGTTGTAGTGTTTAATCCACTTACATGACACTAAAATGGGCTAATACTATTCCAAACACATTTCTCTTTCATTGTAGACAATATTGATCAAAAAAAATGTATGGTGGTGTTTAGGAGTGTCAGAAAAAAAAACCCCTCTAATGGGAGCTGCTGATAGAGATATAGGAAACACAGGTGATCTGAGAAACCTTATTAAAAAACTTAAAATGTATTTTCACAATATATTTCACCTATATCATCATGCATCTGCATTCTTAAAAACTTAAGATGTTTTGTATGTTCTGTACATTATTCTTTCTCTTTTCTGCATTTCACCTCTGCTGTAGTTTATTTCTAATAAATCTGACATTGTATACTAACATGTTTGATCTGTGACAAATTGTTTGTTCTTATATTCTATTCATACTGATGACCGTACTGCAGAGTTGGAGCGGACCTCTTGTTGAAGAACTTCTCCAGGCACTATGAACCATCTGACTAGTAAGTAAAACCTCAAACATCAGATATTCAAAAAAATATCAAATAAATATCAAATATTTTTTGAGTCCTGTATGTCCTTACTAGGCCACCTCACAACTAGAGAGGGTACAACATAATGTCAAAATGGAGACCAGATGATAAAAAAAAAAGTGCTTTGAAATGTAAAATTAATACTGGTAAGACTCCGCGAAGCGAGTACTGTGACTGTGCCTTACATTCTCAAGTGAAACAGTCTGTAAAGGTCATCTGCCGTGCCAGATCGATGGCTGAAGGTGGGAATTATAAGTAAGATTTTCTAAACTTATAAATGTAGTAAAGTGTTTGTTCAAGTAGACTTTGTTGCTTGTGGAACCTCACACAAGCCTGAAAGGTGCTTAAAACTTAAAATCTTGTTTGCAACTCTTGAAACTGAAAAGAGTTTTCACCAAGACTAAATTTCAGTCTGGCAGAATTTTCTACCATTTCTAGAAATGTTTTATACAACATACCATTGTTAATATTTGAATTTATTTCATTGCGTGCTTCATGAAGACTGAAAATCGAGAGATTTTGACAACCTGGACCGAATTCCGCTCCAGGTCCCACCCTCAACACCAGACTTCCTTCCTCACATAAGGATTGTTGTCTACTAGCATATTAGGTGTTCTCTTCAGAGTTAGGTGCATGCAGATGTTACTTGATTTTTAGATAGAATGAAAACTAATATATAATATATATATATGAGAAGAGTTTATTTGTTTACTTCTTACTAGTTGTTTGTTTACTGCTGAAAGGATTATTGGTGTGTACCCTGCCCACCCTTCTAGAACTGTATACATCCAGAGTGAGGAAAAGGGTTCAGAAAATCAATGTGGATCCCTCACATTAAAGTTACCCCATCTTCGAACTTTTGTCATCTGGCCGGCGCTTCAGAGCCACAAATACCAGGACAGCCAGGCACAAGAACAGTTTCTTCCCCCAGGCAATCTACCTCATGAATAGTTAAATGTTCACCACTTATGCAATAAAAATGTGCAATATCCTTATATTTATTTGTTACCCCTCCATCCTAGTACATCCCTGCATCTTAATCAATCCTATTCCATTATCATTTATAGCACAATTGTTTATACACTTATTTATTTGCAAACGTTTTTTTTTTTTTTTTCTGTGTGTTGTTGTCTTGGTGTACTGGAAGCTTATCTCACTAAAACAAATTCCTTGTATGTGCAAGCATACTTGGCAATAAAGCTCTTTCTGATTCTGATTCTGATTCTGTTCAAAAACAACAAGGGCGCTTGTCGGCTTCTGCAGTAAAACATGAACTCGCGATGCCTTGAAAGTGGACAATACCGGATTTTTTGACCAAACATTTAGGGTTCAGATCGTGCTATACATGGAGAATAATGCACATTCTTTTTAGAGTAGAGTTTATCAGTTTTTGCAAATGAACTCTTCATATATATAACAATGTATACACACACACAGTCATGGCCAAAAAATATTGGCACCCTTGGTAAATATGATCAAAGAAGGCTGTAAAAAATTAATCTGAATTGTTAATCCTTTTGATCTTTTATTTAAAAAAAAATCACAAAAATCTAACCTTTCATTAAATTAAAATGGGGGGAAATATCATTATGACTGTAACAATATAAACAAACTCCATAAATCACAGGAAGAAGGAGGCGGGAACCGGCGACCATTCAAATAAAACTGTAATAACCAAAATAAACATAAAACAGCGCGACAGCCCCTCACGGTCGACTGCCGCGCACACACAAAAAAAACCAAACCACAAAATAAAACCCAGGCCTGGTCCTCTCTCGTCCTTCACTGTTGTCGCTCTCCTTTGTGTATCCTTCACAGCGCCGGCACTGTCCTCGAGACCGGTGAGCGGAGCACGTGTCGCTCATTTCCCAATCACTCCACCGGCCTCACTCCGTTCCCATGGCTCTCGGCCCCGCCCCACTCGTCACATACCCCCATCGCCCCTCGCAGGCCGGGGTACATCCCCGAGACTGCACTCTCCACCGCTCACGGTGACCTGCGGGAACCTGGGGTAAGGACAGACAGACGAGGCGAGAGAAAAGGAGATGGAAGGATGAGGAGCGACAGAGACGAGAGAGGGGAGAGAGGAGAAAAGAAAAAAAATCCGGTTCCCAGACACACTGCCGCTCGGCCCTCCACCAGCTGTGTGAACTCCTCCGCGGTGCCTGGCGGTGGCACTGGACGGCCCCTCGGTGGACGGCATGACACTACTCCGCCGCCCGGTGGACGGCGACGGCTCCTCCGATTTTGGGCAGCTGGCAGGAGTCCCCCGTTCCCTGCTCCTCCTCTTCTATGGGATGGCAGCAGGCTCCGGCCCCCTGGCGAACGGCGCCGACTCCTCCGCTCCCTCACGGACGGCAGCAGCCGCCCCTCCAGATTGCGGGCGGCCCAGCAGCGAGTTCGTCCATCCCCGGCAACTCACTCCAGCCCACCGCCTCGAGCGTCCACGGTGCCAGACTGCTACGCCCTGCTCGATGGCACCGCGGATTCACTCCAGCGGCGAGGGATCTTCAGCAGCGCGTCCCTCCTTCCTCCCGGGTTTCGGCACCAGTGTAACAATATAAACAAACTCCATAATCACGGGAAGAAGGAGGCGGGAACCGGCGACCATTCAAATAAAACTTTAATAACCAAAATAAACATAAAACAGCGCGACAGCCCCTCACGGTCGACTGCTGCGCGCCAACAAAAAACAAACCACAAAATAAAACCCAGGCCTGGTCCTCTCTCGTCCTTCACTGTCGTCACTCCTCTTTTGTATCCTCTCAATCTCCTCCATGGGACTCGAGACCGGTGAGTGGAGCAGGTGTCGCTCATTTCCCAATCACTCCACCGGCCTCGCTCCGTTCCCACGGCTCTCGGGCCCGCCCCACTCGTCACAATGACATTTTACATTTACATTTACATTTAATCACTTAGCAGACGCTTTTATCCAAAGCGACTTACAAATGAGAACAACAGAAGCAATCAGATCAACAAGAGAACAACAACGGTATACAAGTGCCACGACAAATCTCAGTTAGTCTAGTACAGAACACGTAGCCAGGGTTTTTTTTTTTTTTTTTAAGAATATGATAGACAAGAAAAGAAAAGGTAAGTACTAGTTGGTTAAGTGCTGGCGAAAAAGATGAGTCTTTAGATGTTTTTTGAAAATGAGTAAAGACTCAGCTGTTCGAATTGAGATCGGGAGGTAATTCCACATCTTTAGATAGTCCAGGAAAAGGTCCGTGAGAGCGATTTTGAACCTCTCTGGGATGGCACCACAAGGCGTCGTTTACTTGCAGAGCGCAAACTTCTGGAGGGTGCATAAGATTTAACTAATGAGCTTAGGTATGTTGGTGCCATGCCAGTGAGATTTAACTAGGCAAGCATCAGTACCTTGAATTTGATGCGAGCGGCTACTGGTAGCCAGTGTAAACTGATGAGGAGAGGAGTAACATGAGCTGTTTTTGACTCATTGAAGACAACCCTCGCTGCTGCATTCTGGATCAGTTGTAGAGGCTGATAGTACATGCAGAAAGGCCCGCCAGGAGAGCATTTACAATGAAGTCCAGTCTGGAGAGAACAAGAGCTTGGACAAGAAGTTGGGTGGAGTTGCTCTGACAGGAAGGGTCTAATCTTTCCTTAAATGTTGTATAAGGCAAATCTGCAGGACCGGGTCGTTGTAGCAATATGGTCTGTGAAGCTTAACTGATGATCCATCACAACTCCTAGGTTTCTGGCTGTTCTGGAAGGAGTTATGGTTGACGAACCCAGCTGTATAGAGAAGTTGTGATGATGAAGCGATGGGTTAGCTGGAAACCACCAGCAGTTCAGTCTTAGTAAGGTTGAGCTGAAAGGTGATGGTCATTCATCCAGCTAGAAATGTCACTCAGACCAGGATGAAATGCGAGCGCAACTACCGTCGGGTCATCTGGTTGGAATGAGAAGTAGAGTTGAGTGTCATCAGCGTAGCAGTGATAGGAACAGCCATGCTTCTGAACGACAGATCCTAATGACGTCATGTAGATGGAGAAGAGAAGGGGTCCCAAGTACTGAGCCTTGAGGAACCCCAGTAGCAAGTTGTTGTGACTTAGAAACTTTCCCCCCTCCAAGACACCCTGAAGGATCTATCAGGAAAGGTAGGACTTAAACCACTGGAGTGCGGTTCCAGAGATGCCCATCTTTCTGAGGGTGGACAGGGGAATATGGTGATTAACAGTGTCAAAAGCAGCAGGACAGGTCTAGCAAAATGTTGAACTGAGGATTTTGAAGCTGCTCTTGCCAGTAGCAGGGCTTTCAGTAACGAGAGCAGGGCAGTCTCAGTTCAGTGGCCACTTTTGAAGCCAGATTGGTTGCTGTCCAGGAGGTTGTTCTGTACAAGAAACATAGAGAGCTGGTTGAACACAGCTTGCTCAAGTGTCTTTTGCAATGAATGTGAAGAAGGGATACCGGTCTGTAGTTTTCTAGAAGTGCTGGATTTAGAGATGGTTTCTTCAGCAGTGGGCTACCCGAGCCCGGCTTAAATGCTGAGGGAAATGTTCCAGAGTGAAGAGAAGAGTTGATAATGTGAGTAAGTGAAGGTATGACTGAAGAAGAAAATCGCTTGAAGGAGGTGAGTGGGGATCGGATCAAGTGGGCAAGTAGTAGGATGACTGGACAGGATAAGTTTGGAAACATCCGTCTCTGAGCGTTAGTCGTTGTGAAGTTATCCTCAGTCTGCTGTGTGGAGAATTGGTCGCTAATGGTTCTTGTCTTATTTGTGAAGAAAACTGCTAAGTCGTCAGCTGTAAGGGTCGATGGAAGAGGAGGTGAAGGCGGATTAAGAAGAGAAGAGAAAGTTTTGAAGAGTGTCCGAGCGTCACAACAGTTGTTAATTTTGTTGTGGTAGTATGATGTTTTAGCAGTGAAGACATTTGCAGAGAAGGAAGAGAGGAGAGACTGATTACACACTGAGGTCGGTAGAGTTTCTTGATTTATGCCATTTCCTCTCTGCAGCCCTGAGTTTAGAGCGATGTTCACGGAGAACATTGGACAGCAAGGGGGCAGATGGGGTGGTGCGTGTTGGTCTAGACGACAGTGGGCAAAAGTTGTCCAAGCAAGAGGTTAGAGTGGAGCAAAAAGTGTCCGTAGCACTGTTCGTCGTCCAGAGCTGAAAACTGCGAGAGTGAATGAAGTGAGGATGAAACCACAGATGATAGGCGATCCAGAGCTGAAAACTGCGAGAGTGAATGAAGTGAGGATGAAACCACCTGCGTTGGAGTGTGTGCCACTTCAGGAGTAAGTGCTAGGTTAGCAGTAATGAGGAAGTGGTCTGAGGTGTGCAGTGGAGTAACTAAAGTGTTGTCCACTGAGCAACAGCGTGTGTAGATGAGGTCCAGTTGGGTTGCCTGATTTGTGAGTCGCTGTAGTAGACACTCGTTTGAGATCAAATGAGGCGAGCAGAGTGTTGAAAGTCAGCAGCCTGGGGGTTTATCTAGGTGGATGTTGAAGTCACCAAGCAGTACCAGAGGAGTACCATCTTCAGGAGAGTTTGATAGCAGCAAGTCAAACTCCTCCAAGAAGTTCCCAATTGACCTGGGGGACGATATAAATGACCACAAAGTGGATTTTAACAGGGTGGGTTACAGTAACAGCATGGTGATTCAAATGAAACCGTTACCTGTAGGTGGTCGGTTGAAGATCAAATTTCCAATCTTTCGATATAAAGGAGACCAGTACCTCCACCTCTCCCAGTCGTACGAGGGGTCTGGGGGAACAAGTGAAATGAGTGGAGAGGCTGCGGGGGAGTGGCAGTATCTTCAGGTTTGATCCAAGTCTCAGTCAGTGCCATGAGGCTGAGACCAGAATGAGTAGCAATCATTGCACGCGTGAAAGTAATTATCGTCTTTGTTGTATACAACCATTCAAAAACTCTGCAGAATTTATGTGACCGCTACACTGATGTTCATAAACTTTCATATAACTGGTAGGCCTATGTTTTTTTTTTTTCTTTTGACTTGTGAACTGGCTGAGCCTTAATGAATCTGTTTCTTTACATGTATTTGTTAGGTACTGAACCGTTGCATGGAATTTTTTTTTTTTAATGGCTCTATTCGTTGTGGGGGAAGAAGAAAAAAAGATTTTGTGCGGTTTAAAGCCTGTGCAGACCTCTAATGCCTACTAAGACTTGCATATTTGTGCATAATGTTTTGCCCTGGATGCTTACAGAAGGATAATCTTTCATTTATGTGTCAGAAACATCATAAGCATTCAATTGTGTTGGTTCATGCTGAACTGGTGTTGATAAATGTACTCTTTATATTAATAAGTCAATTTATATTGTTACTGTTTTTAAGGTGCATTGTCTGGAGAGTTTTTCAGGGTCCAAATTTTGTTTGTATTATATTTATTATGAAGGGGCCAAATTATAAATCTCGATAATGAAAACATTACATGCGTGAGAGATTTAATTTATTTACATAAAGTTTGAGTAAACGGGAATATATTCTATGAAACATGTTTAAGTTTATTTAATTGAATATTTTAATGTTTTAAGATATATTTTAGTTTATATAATTGAATATATTTTCATGTACAGAAATGTAATGTGTTGACAAATATTAGGAATTAATATATGGACATATATTGCAAATTAATATATTTACATAGTCTGATATCTAAATTTATTTATATATATAAAGGAAATAAAATATATGTAAATATTTCGATAAAAAGTATATTTACATATATTTAATATATGTGAAAAATATTAAAAAGCAAGTCAAAAATCAAATATTTAAATATATTTTTAAATATACATTTCAAAATATATTTACATATATTGTATAAAATGTATTTTCTTCTATTTGAATTTAAGATATTTAAATATATAAAAATATATTTATTTAAAATATATTTCAATCTATGTCAAGTCAAGTCAAGTCACCTTTATTTATATAGCGCTTTAAACAAAAAAGATTGCGTCAAAACAAAATGAACAACATTAATTAGGAAAAATCACAGTGTGTCAATAATGCAAAATGACAGTTAAAGCAGTCATCATTGAATTCAGTGATGTCATCATGCAGCTCAGTTCAGGTTTAAATAGTATCTGTGCAATAATTTGCAATCAAGTCATTTCGCTGTAAATGAAGTGTCCCCAACTAAGCAAGCCAGAGGCGACAGCGGCAAGGAACCAAAACTCCATCGGTGACAGAATGGAGAAAAAACCTTGGGAGAAACCAGGCTCAGTCGGGGGGCCAGTTCTCTTCTGACCAGACGAAAACCAGCAGTTCAATTCCAGGCTGCAGCAAAGTCAGATTGTGCAGAGGACTCAACTGGTTCCTTTGGTCTTGTCCCGGTGGTCGTCTGAGACAAGGTCTTTACAGGGGATCTGTCTCTGGGGCTCTAGTCTTGGTCTCCGCTGTCTTTCAGGGCTGCAGAGCAGGGGTTCCCAAACTTCTCCATTCCACGACCCACCTAGACAAGTATAATCTATTTCACGACCCACCAAAAATATTTGAGATAAAAAAAACAACAAAAAAATTTTTTACGTTACTTTAATATTTGTGTTTGTTAAAAGTTTGATATGACAGAAATTAAGTATTTAAGAAAAACAACCATTTTATTAAGTGTACAAATATTTAAGTTTTAATTTCTTTGTTTACAGATGTTAAAATATGAAACGTCCATAAAAACGTGAAACAGGCTCACTCCAGTGAACTGTGATCTGCGCTGTGAGTGTTAAACTCATCGCGGGGTTCAGCGCAGAAAATGCATTCATGGTCCTTCCGTGTGTGTGTGTGTGTGTGTGTGGTGTGTGTGAGTGCGTGTGTGTGTGTGTGGTGTTTGTGTGTGTGTGTGAGTGAGTGTGTGTGTGTGTGTGTGTGTGTGTGTGTGTGTGTGTGTGTGTGTGTGTGAGTGTTTGTGAGTGATTGTGAGTGTGTGTGTGTGAGTGTGTGAGTGTGTGTGTGTGAGTGAGTGAGGTGTGTGTGTGGTGTGTGTGTGTGTGTGTGTGTGTGTGAGTGAGTGAGTGTGTGTGTGGTGTGTGTGTGTGTGTGTGTGTGTGTGTGTGTGTGTGTGTGAGTGAGTGAGGTGTGTGTGTGTGTGTGTGTGTGTGTGTGTGTGTGTGTGTGTGTGTGTGTGTGTGTGTGTATAAGGGAGAGCGGCGCACAATCCAACACTTTTTTAGGAAAGCATAAGAAGTAAAGCAGAACTATCTAAAAAAGTTTGGAGATTAAAATAATTGTGAAATAGGTAAAAATAATAAACAGATGCATCTCATTTTAAATAAACACTAAAAAACGAGATGACACATTTACTTTAGTCAGAAATTTACTTTTGCAAAGGTTAAATAAATGTTCAGCAATATCTTCAAAAGATTTTTTAACTTTGGCATATTTTTTTCTCTATATAGAGATGATATGTCAAGGAAATATTGCGAAATTTTTTAAATGTTTTGTGGAAATGTTTAAATCTTGTAGTGTTACAATTAACCCTTCGTTTATGCCTTGCTCACCCTGTACATGTGAAATGCTTTTTACAGACCGTTTCCCGAAAACAGTGCAGTTCAAACAGACGATAGAAATGAATGAACACAGCCTACCTGAAACCATTTCCGTAACATTTGAATTTTCTGGTGTATGCAATCTCATGCAGAATACAGCGCACTGAAAGTGAGCGCGTTTTTTCTCATTAATAATGCGGACCGATTGAACCTTTTAATAATGAGTTGCTCTGAGTCTCTCACTGTAACTACAACTCGTGCGCGCACGTGCTTCAATACACGCAACGCATGTTTTAAATCGCGGACAATTCGAAATTCACACTAAGGATATCGCAGTTTGTAATTTATGTTGGTAGGCTATATCGTGCCTTCTAGACTGAACTGTGTGAGTGTGTGTGTCATTTAAACACAAATTTAGCTGCAGCCAAGTGACTGGTGTGACCCACCTTGCTCCATTCTGTGACCCACAGTTTGAAAAACCCCTGCTGCAGAGGTCCTCTCTAGGTGCTGATCCACCCTCTGATCGGATACAGACTGGATCAAGGGTGACTGCAGTGACCCTCTGATCGGATACAGACTGGATCCGGGTGACTGCAGTGGCCCTCTGATCGGATACAGACTGGATCCGGGTGACTGCGGTGACCCTCTGATCTGCATACAGACTGGATCCGGGTGACTGCAGTGGCCCCCTCTGATCGGATACAGACTGGATCCGGTGGGACTGCAGTGACCCTCTGATCTGCATACAGACTGGATCCGGTTGACTGCAGTGGCCCTCTGATCTGCATACAGGACTGGATCCTAGGGGTGACTGCAGTGACCCTCTGATCTGCATACAGACTGGATCCGGGTGACTGCAGTGACCCTCTGATCTGATACAGACTGGATCCGGGTGACTGCAGTGACCCTCTGATCTGCATACAGACTGGATCCGGGTGACTGCAGTGACCCTCTGATCTGCATACAGACTGGATCCGGGTGACTGCAGTGGCCCTCTGATCGGATACAGACTGGATCCGGGTGACTGCAGTGACCCTCTGATCTGATACAGACTGGATCCGGGTGACTGCAGTGACCCTCTGATCGGATACAGACTGGATCCGGTGACTGCAGTGACCCTCTGATCGGATACAGACTGGATCCGGGTGACTGCAGTGACCCTCTGATCTGATACAGGACTGGATCCGGTGACTGCAGTGACCCTCTGATCGGATACAGACTGGATCCGGGGTGACTGCAGTGACCCTCTGATCTGATACAGACTGGATCCGGGTGACTGCAGTGACCCTATGATCTGATACAGACTGGATCCGGTGACTGCAGTGACCCTCTCTGATCGGATAAAGACTGGATCCGGGTGACTGCCAGTGGACCCTCTGATCTGATACAGACTGGATCCGGTTGACTGCAGTGACCCTCTGATCGGATACAGAATGGTTCCGGGTGACTGCAGTGACCCTCTGATCTGATACAGACTGGATCCGGGTGACTGCAGTGACCCTCTGATCTGATACAGGACTGGATCCGGTGACTGCAGTGACCCTCTGATCGGATACAGACTGGATCCGGGTGACTGCAGTGACACTCTGATCTGATACAAGACTGGATCCGGGTGACTGCAGTGACCCTCTGATCGGATACAGACTGGATCCGGTGACTGCCAGTGACCCCTCTGATCGGATACAGACTGGATCCGGTTGACTGCAGTGACCCTCTGATCTGATACAGACTGGATCCGGGTGACTGCAGTGACCCTCTGATCTGATACAGATTGGATCCGGGTGACTGCAGTGACCCTATGATCTGATACAAACTGGATCCGGGTGACTGCAGTGACCCTCTGATCTGCATACAGACTGGATCCGGGTGAACTGCAGTGACGGCCTCTGATCTGATACAGACTGGATCGGGTTGACTGCGGTGGCCCTCTGATCTGATACAGACTGGATCTGGTGGCTGATTGGATCAAGTCAAGTCTATGTGACTTCTGTATGGGTAGAGCAGAGCATGCTTTTATTTTAGGTCATTACAAAAAATTGGGGATTTTTTCCGTAAAGCTACAATTATTGCAAATTGTTCTGGTAACCTTAAAGTGTTTTTGGTTCTTGAAAAGAAGTCCAGATATATATCAAGACTATTTTCATTCACATAATAAGAAAGCGATTAAGACTGTTTCTGTATGGGCTTGTTATATTAGCCTGTGTGTTTTTTTTTTTGGTTTTTTTTCTGTACATGTATTTTCACATCGTGATTATGTTATGTTTTTGAAATGTAACTAATATAAAAAATATAAATAAAGTGAAGATGCCCAAACGAGATCGGTGACGGAGGCGAGGCGCGCCATGACGTCATGCGGCGTGCTGACGCGAGCGGCGCTTCCCAGCATGCAGTGCACGAGTGAAGATGGCGGAAGGCGGCGCGGCGGATGTGGAGACGCAAGAGGAGAGGAGAGACTACGCGACGCGCTCCTGAAAGACGCCGCTGCGCAGAGCGGACACCTGGTGAGACGCGCTGGAAACACTGAGCGGGCTCTTCAGAGTCTCACAGTACGACAGAGCCGCGTGGACGTGGGGTCAGACACTCGCACTCGCATAATCATAATAATCATCATCATCAATCATTATTATTATTAAAGATCACACACAAACACACACACACACACACAACACACACAACACCGGTTGAGAGCGTCGCTCCCGTCGCCAAGCAGTGTCACAGTACAAGCGCGCTCGTTGTTCAGATCAATGACCAGCTGACGCTGATCCGCGTGAGGTCGTGTCTCGGTCAGGGGTGAGTGACGTCACTTCCGGTCTCCCGCAGGTACCTTGGTGGACAGTCCGCTGGTTCAAGCATGGAAGAAGTTACGTGGGCTTCGACAGCTGCGGACAAATACCAGATGGTGCTGAGCAAGCACGTGTACCCTGGACCCGTTGGACAACTCGGGCCCTGCTCACGGTGTGTGTGTGTGTGTGTGTGTGTGTGAGAGACACCCTGTGGTGTGTGTGTGTGTGGTGTGTGGTGGGGGTTGGTGAGAGACCACCTGTGTGTGTGTGTGGTGTGTGTGTGTGGTGAGAGAGAGACACCCGTGTGTGGTGTGTGTGTGTTGTGTGTGTGTGAGAGAGACACCTGTGTGTGTGTGTGTGTGTGTGTGAGAGAGAGAACACCCGTGTGTGTGTGGTGTGTGTGTGGTGAGAGAGACACCTGTGTGTGTGGGTGTGTGTGTGTGTGTCGGGCTCCAGACTAACCCCCTTTTTCACTAGGAGCACAGTGGCTCCCCAACTGATAAATTTAGGGGCGCACACCTGAAATCAACATGCTAACCAAATCTACTAATTTCCCACTGTATTACTAATAAATACTTTAATAATAGATGCAGAAATTACATGTGCTGTTTCAAATTCCAGTGTCATCATTTTATTCTGCACTTTTGAAGATGCACAACAAAGGTGTAAACGACAGCCCCATCGCTGTCATGACAAGTACAAATAGTAAACAAAAATAACCATTACAGTCAGAATAAAAAAACGTGATTAGTAACAAAGTGTGATAGCAACCTTCGGTCATTTCATAGTGTACAACCAATACTTAATGTCTGTAACATTAGGGGCACCTGGCCAATAACATATCCACCTAGAACATGTAGGCCTACACAAACTTGAGCCTGTGACTCACTGACACCTAGAGCAGATCCTCCTGTGTTCAACTAGGAGGCTAAGGTAAGTGCCGTGTGTGCGCATGCATGTATCGTTGTGGTATGTGTTCGTGTAAGTGTTTGTGAGCCATTCTGTCCTTGTGAGGTGTGGCTGGCTTGTGTATTGTGGTGATAGGGGTAGTTTCCTCTTATAGTACGAACGTAGAGGCCACGTGTTAAATTTTCACATAATCAGTGCCACTCATCTGCGGTCTGTTTACAGTCATTGTTTTTCTAAAACGGAATCGGCTAGAGTGGCGTCGTGTTTTTTGATTTATCAACATGTCACGGAACAACTCGATTGCTTTAGGCTGAGATTTTGTTTGAATCAGTGTATTGTGTTTGACAACTGCTTACTGTCATTACGTGTCGGCAAACTTTGGTGTTTGTGAAGTGTGGAGTAGATGCTGGTAGTGTTCGCAATCACTCATATAGTTCGGAATGCTTATAGCACCTGAGAGCCAGCTGGACTTCTTTCAGCAGTCTTCTCGAAAATGGTGAGTGTTTACGCGCGTAACGATTATCTCTAGGCCCCTCAACCCTACAGTTTAGCCAATTACAGTGGCCCTGTCCAGATGTCTTCTCCACACGCATTGGCCGCTCACAGAATGCATACACTCAATGAGACGCTGAGTGGGTGTGCTCGCGTGTCCTCATTGATGATTTCATTGACACATGGACGTGCCCCTTCCACGTGTTAAGGTATAAAAAAAACTAGGGAGGGTGGGGCGGCAACTGGTTTAGTGGTCGCACATGTGCTGACTGGATGTTGTGTTCAGTCACACACTCGGGCATGTTGCTCATTTTGGTCGAAAAAATGCGACCATTTGGCCCCAACCAGTCTGGAAGCCCTTTGGTGTGAGGACACCTGTGAGCTGTGTGACAACCTGTTGGTGTGGTGTGATCCACCTGTGGTGTGTGTGAGAACTGTGGTGTGTGCGTGAGGAGACGAGAGAGATGTGAGAGAGAGAGGACTTGTGTGTGTGACATCCTGTGTGTGTGTGCAGACGGGGACGTGCGGGGTCTCAAGCATGAACATGACCGGTGTTCTAACACACACAAAGACAGGGGTTGACAGTGGGTTGGGGTGTGGTCTTGACCAAGCATACACAAGGAGCTGGGTGTTTGTCACACAACTCCACAGGTGTCTCCACAGTCAACCACACAGGGCCTCCAGACTGCGGACCAATGGTCGCATTTTGCACACCAAACATTTAAGTGTGTGAGATGCCTTTACACACAGCGCAATGTGCGACAGAATTTGCCTCCCCCACCTACTCCGTATTTTTTTATACATTACACACACTGGACAGGGGCACGTCAATGACAATGAAATAACAATGAGACGCGAGCACCACACTCGAGTCGCATTGCGGATGCCTGTCTGTGAGGCGGCCAATGGTGTGAGAAGAATAGGGAATGGCCCCTGTAAGTGGCTCAAATGTTTGGAGGGGGAGGGGCCTAGAGCTAATCGAGCGCGGCAACACTCAACATGTCGGAAGCGGGGGACTGGCTGAAAGGAATTCGCTGGCTGAGGT
>NW_024872919.1:402538-402744 GCF_018340385.1 Cyprinus carpio
TCTCTCTCACACACACACACACACACACACACGGGTGTCTCTCTCACACACACACACACACACAGGTGTCTCTCTCACACACACACACACACACACACGGGTGTCTCTCTCTCACACACACACACACACACGGGTGTCTCTCTCACACACACACACACACACGGGTGTCTCTCTCACACACACACACACACACACACACGGGTGTC
>NW_024872919.1:403899-433899 GCF_018340385.1 Cyprinus carpio
ATCTCTCTCACACACACACACACACAGGTGTCTCTCTCACACACACACACACACACACAGGTGTCTCTCTCTCACACACACACACACACACACACACACACCTGTGAGCAGGCCCGAGTTGTCCACGGGTCCGGGGTACACGTGCTGCTCGCCCATCTGGTATTTGTCCCAGCTGTCGAAGCCCACGTACTTCTTCCATTGCTTGAACCAGCGACTGTCCACCAGGTACCTGCGGGAGACCGGAAGTGACGTCACTCACCCCGACTGAGAACACGACACTCACGCGGATCAGCGTCAGCTGTCATTCATCTGAGCACGAGCGCGCTTGTACTGTGACACTGCGGCGACGGGAGCGACGCTCTCACCGGTGTGTGTGTGTGTGTTGTGTTTGTGTGTGTGTGTGATCTGTAATAATAATAATAAGGATGATGATGATGATGATTATGATGATGCGAGTGCGAGTGTCTGACCCCACGTCACGCGGCTCTGTCTGACTGTGAGACTCTGAAGAGCCCCTCAGTGTTTCCAGCGCGTCTCACCAGGTGTCCGCTCTGCGCAGCGGCGTCTTCAGGAGCGTCGCGATCTCTCCTCTCTGCGTCTCCACATCCGCCGCGCCGCCTTCCGCCATCTTCACTCGTGCACTGCATGCTGGGAAGCGCCGCTCGCGTCAGCACGCCGCATGACGTCATGGCGCGCCTCGCCTCCGTCACCGATCTCGTTTTGGGCATCTTTCACTTTATTTATATTTTTAATATTATTACATTTCAAAAACATAACATAATCAGCGATACTGTGAAAATACATGTACAGAAAAAAAAACAAAAAAAAAAAACCACACAGGCTAATATAACAAGCCCATACAGAAACAGTCTTAATCGCTTTCTTATTATGTGAATGAAAAATAGTCTTGATATATATCTGGACTTCTTTTCAAGAACCAAAAACACTTTAAGGTTACCAGAACAATTTGCAATAATTGTAGCTTTACGGAAAAAATCCCCAATTTTTGTAATGACCTAAAAATAAAAGCATGCTCTGCTCTACCCATACAGAAGTCAGATAGACTTGACTTGATCCAGATCTAGCCACCAGATCCAGTCTGTATCAGATCAGAGGGCCACCGCAGTCACCCGGATCCAGTCTGTAACTGGACAGAGTGGTCACTGCAGTCACCCGATCCAGCCTGTATCCGAACAGAGGGTCACTAAAGTCACCGGATCCAGTCTGTATCAGTCACCCGGATCCAGTTCGTATCAGATCAGAGGCCGCAGTCACCCGATCCAGCCTGTATCAGATCAGAGGGGCCACTGTGGTCACCTGCTAGATCCAGTCTGTATCCTACCGAGGGTCACTACAGCCACCCGGATCCAGTCTGTATCCCATCAGAGTAAATACTGCAGTCACCGGATCCGTTCAATAAGTCACCGGATCCAGCCGCACTGCAGTCACAAGGATACGGTCTGTTATCCGATCAGAGGGTGGATCAGCACAGAGAGGACCTCTGCAGCCAGGGGTTTTCAAACTGTGGGTCACAGAATGGAGCAAGGTGGTCCACGTCACTTGGCTGCACAGCTAAAAATTTGTGTTTAAATGACACACACATAACCAACGTTCAGTCTAGGGCGCACGATATCGCCTCCCAAAATTTATTAATTGTTGTGCGTTCCTTATTGAAAAAAGCGAAGTTTCAACCTGTGTGTACCCACAAACAACATACGTTACGTCGAGTCTCACACACCCCCACTCGTGTTGTAGGCAACATCTTTTGAGTTCCCTCAACGTATTGCTATTGCACTATCTTCACCGTTCTTACCAACTATTAAATTTATCCCATGAGAAAGCTTACCGTCGAGTCTTTGCGAGAACTTCTCAGCAAAAAATATCGTCTATATAATTTAACTCCAGAACAAGATTGCTGAATGGGATTCACTTTAGTGTCACTACCCAATAATTACCGCTCTTGTTGAAGTGCACTGGATTAGATATACGGTCTGTTGAGGGGTTGCGACTTTGGGCGTTTGTAGCAGGACTTGTTGCAGGCAGCTTCTACTTGTTCTGTTGCAGATGAACGTACTGTCCTGTCCACAAGAGAATGCTGCAAGTGTTGGTTATTTGGGGTCCTCGTTTCAATAGCTTTGTGGTGAAAAAATAAGATGCTGAAGGGACGGCACATTTCCATTTTTAGAATCGTTACTGAACAGGCTTTTAATTGCTTTATAAAAGCAAAAAACTGAATAAAGTAAACACAAAAAAAGTTTTAAGGCTGCATGTCGTAATGTAGAATGCCTTAGAAATGTGTGCTTCAAAATAGGATTCCACCAGTAGGCTTAATGGTTAACCTTGTTTAGATAGTGAGCTTTACGTCTAAACTTTCTAAAACTTGAGTTCAATTGTGGCATAGAATTATCTTTATACAACACTTAAAATTGACAACATGGAACACCACACAGACACAAGCAGACAAATGTGAACCCTCTGACACCACAAAAGCGAGGTCTTTGAGGTCGGGCACAGGGGGTATGATGTTGGTGTGACAAATACAGGCAATTAGGGCCACAACCAAAAATACATTTGTACCACACACAAAAAATTCTCGATTTTTTTAATTATAGTACTTATTTTTTATGCACACAAAATCGCCACTTAGCCAAATCACACACAAAACCTCACACCCCAAACTCACACCACACCCATATACACACAAGAACTCACAAAAAATTAGACACAGAACAGTAGATAACACTCACATGCTACACACACACACTTACATTTGGGGGGACAACCTTTAAATGCAATTTCTTCTCAGTACCCGCGATTTTTTTTGCACCCAGCGCAGATTCCAAGATTTTTGCAAATGTAGCCTGTATTCTCGATTTAAATATGCCTCTCTCTTATACATCACAACAACTTATTTATTCATGGTTTCAGATGATGTATAAAATATTCAATTGAGAAAAATTGACCCTATTAAGGCATTACGTTTGTGGTTTCAAACTTATGTTGTCACATTATGCTTATAGTGTCCTAATCCAAATTGAGTAGTAATGTTGTGCTCTAATCAATGGGGCAGTTCTTCTTGTAGATCGCAGTCATTAGGTGGGGTCTGGAATGTTTAGTTTAAATACCGTGATATTTAGTCTTTAATTGCACATTGGAGACGACACATGTGGAATAGATGCCAGATGCCACATCTCTCATAATGATGATGGAGGCTGACGGCAATTTTGGACAAGACCATTGGCCTCCAGTTGTCGCTTTTGCCCCACTATGAAGTTTGCTGCACCCGGTGCGTGACCGTCCTTGGTGCTTCTGTGGTAAGCTTCGCTCTGGCCCTTGACTGGTGCCTGCCTCCGCCTCGCTGCTCCGCGGGTCTGTCGCGGCAGAGGGTGCGGGATCCTGGAGGGGGTGGCGAGGAAAAGGAGTGACAGGAGGGTTGGGGACCATTTTTGGTTTTTCGAATCGTGAGAGCCAATTGCACAGGACACACAGATTGCTGTGGGCGAGGGATGGTGAATGTAGACATCGTCTGATTGGGCAGAGGTGAATGCTGAATTGCTGAGTGGAGCCGACCAATGGCCCTGCCATAGTCCGTGCCCTGATATGATGAAGATAGCACACATCTTTTACCGCCACAAATGTTTGTTTAAAGGGCATATAAATAAAGCAGCCCCGGGGACACTTGACCGTAAGCAGTGAACTCGTCAGAAAACCAATGACTTCCCCTATATTAAAATATCTTACATATCCATGTCCGCAGAAAATACTTTAGTCTAGAGGCTGTAAATGCACAATACTATCTAGACAAATCTGTGATAAAGATTTAAAACGAAGACATCTGCGGCAAAAAATATGAGGCTGGGTGTACATCACTATTGTACTCCGAAAATTGACTCTAAAAACCCACCATTTTGAAGAGTTCCCAATTTCACATCGAAATTGCCTCGGGTGCGAAACCACGCCAACTTGATCAATTTGCAATTGCTGTTTATAGGAAATGCCAATGAAGCTTAACACAGGAACGTATTTTCGTCGCTGCTTGTATCAGAGTGTCAGGATGAAGTAGCACCCGCCCTTCTTTCAGGCGCGTCTTATTCAATGAGGATCCCGACCGTCATGCATTTCCCCCCCCGGGACACCCCTTTCCTCACTGTTAGTCTTCCTTTGCCACGTTGGGTTCCTTGCTGCCGCCCCACTGGGGCTTGCACCAGCATACATTTCCCCCAAACTCGAAGCCCTCCACCAATCGCTACAACGACCCTCCCCATTTTTTTTCTTTTTTTTTTCTTTTTTGTTTGATCTCTCCCTTCAATGCGCACATTCAACCAACCTGTAACCAATTACCTCTTCCCATGCTACTTTGATTCACATTCCCAAGAGCGGAGACGTCTAGCGCCACGACCCACCCCCAAACCGCACTCCACCCTGTCCCCGGATCTTCCCATAATGGTAGATAGCCTCTTTATAACATGTGACCTGCCCCAAACAACATTAAGCACAATATGCCAAGTCCTGCAGTAGAACTTTTGACCGGGCACCCATATTGCACCGCGCTTGACCTTGTCTCATGTTGGCGCCACTTCACATAGCACATTACACGTAGAGGCCTGCGGTGCAGAGCGCCACAGTAGCCCCACCACGACACGTAGAATGTATCAGCTTCTTAAGGTACCCTCTGTAGTTGACAAGTCAAAAGGGGAACTGTGGTGTTGCCTTCTGCCTTGCTTGTTCTTGTGTCAGTGTATCTCGCAATATAAACTCCTGTTACCAGTTGTTATCTGATGAAGTTATGAATGTGTTATTACTATTACTAAATTATATAGATTGACACTCATTCTGGTCCCAAATAATGGCACTGACTTCCACCTGGCGATGCAAACATGAAGTCGTAGAGACCACCACAGCCTAGTCTGTGTGGTAACTTGTTCCCCTGGCCTGATACAGAAAATAAACATACACACCACAATGCAACCTCATATCGAAACCAACTAAAAACACTAGTAATGAAGCCACTCATACAGGTGAGACGGTTCATTGTATCGATTGCTAATATGTTGCACAACTGGTTGGGTTCACTATGTCACTTCGTCAACGTTGTTCCCATTCATGTGTCCTTCGCGACCATTCGTTAGAGGAGTTCGATAGTTGTGTTAACTGTTTAGAATGTAAATGCTACCCCTATCACACACCTTGCGGGAATACTAACTTGCCCCACATTTACCTCCCGTTCCACCATTGAATTAAGGGACTATAACACACTAACTGTTCTGCCCTCATAATACCTGATACGGGGGGCATACTGACTCTTACTTACCTGCTCTCCGGTTGGCTTTATTTCCAAAAATGTTTAGTGCTTTCAAGTCTGATGGCAAGCTGATCCTTATGAGTGCATGCCCCTGAGTTAGGCACTTGCAGACCCCAAGAAGTGGGAACCTCAAGTTTTCCCCAAGCTGAGCGGTGTGTATTCAGTGAAGGGTACACAAGCAAATTGAGGACCCGGCATACTTGCGGTCTGTAGCGGCCATGATAAACTGTTTTGCTATGCTGTGACATCACCCCCACAGAGTGTGTGTGATGCATCCTAACATGATCCGTACGGACCCAGGAGCCTAGCACATCGCCAACATAAGCCTTACAAACTATGATTAGTCCTGGTACAACCTATGTGATTGGATGTTCACAGGCCAGTGGCGTTTTGTTCCAACACGCACAAACTTTGTTTGCATAAGTTCTTTTTGCAGTCCTGAGTGTTGGAGCAACCAAGATCCATGGACTGAGAGGAAAGCCATATAGGGCAAACAAAATTTTGGGAACTTTTTGTGAAGGTCAAGTTCACACCTCTTTCCCTTTTAATCTTTAACTACCGGTTAAATGCTGCGTGTCATACTATGCACTTGATGGGAATGACGACAGTTCTTCATGCCGGCCACTGCGAATCTCTCTGTCTCCTCTCTCTAATTCTTCTCACTCTTCTCTCCACTTCGACTCTACAGCTTAGACTTTCAAGTGTTCTTACCAGTGATGATGAGACAGCATTGCTGAGTAAATCTCCCACACAGCTGACTTGGTTCAATCATCTCGGACGTCCCCTAACGCCTGGATGTTGGTTACTTATGATGTCAAGATCATCATATGGCTTGCCCACTTAGTCGATTCCTCTACTCGAGTGTTCAAGCGACTCTCTCTTCAGTCAATACCTTCGTGATTTGCATCAGGGACTCTTCTCTCACTCTGGAACGTTTCACCTTCGCATTGATTGTCCGGCGGGTTAAGCCAGAACTGCTGAAGTCTGCCAGGTGACGCGCTCATTGTGAATGCGCACTCTCGCATGACTGTTTACATTTATTGCTTGGGCACTTGAGCAAAGCTGTGTTCAACCAGCTCTCTATGTTTCTGTATACGAAAAACCTCCTGGACAGCAAACTTATAATCTGGCTGCTAAAAGCCGGCCACTAGGAACTGGGACTGCCCGAGCCTCTCAGTTACTGAAGCCTGCTACTGTCGAAGAGCAGCTTACGAATCATCAGTACACTCGAGCTAGAGACTGTCTGGCTGCTTTTGACACAGTTAATCACCACGATTCTCCTGTCCACCCTCGAGAAAGACATGCATCTCTGGAACCACACTCCTGTGCGTATAAGTCCTACATTTCTGATAATCCCTTCAGGGTGTCTTGGAGGGGTGACGTTTCTAAGTCACCAACAACTTGCTACTGGGGTTCCTCAAGGCTCAGTACTTGGACCGCTTCTCGTCTCCATCTACATGACGTCATTAGGATCTGTGTTCAAGAAGCAGGCTCTGCCTATCACTGCTACGCTGATTGACACTCAACTCTACTTCTCAATTCCAACCAGATGACCCGACGGTAGTTGCTCGCATTTCAGCCTGTCTGAGGAACATTTCTAGTGGATGAATGACATCACCTTCAGCTCAACCTTACTAAGACTGAAAGGCTGGTGGTTCCAGCTAACCCATAGTTTTCATTCACAACTTCTCTTACAGCTGGGTTCGTCAACAATAATCCTTCCAGGACAGCCAGCAACATAGGAGTTGTAATGGATCATCAGTTACGCTTCACAGACCATATTGCTTACAACGACCGGTCCCTGCCAGATTTGACGTATACAACATTAGGGAAGAGTATAGACTTCCTGTCAGAGCAAAGCCACCCAACTTCTTGTCCAAGCTCTTGTTTTCTTTTGCTCCAGACTTGGGAATATTGTAATGCTCTCGCTGGCGGGCCGTTCTGGCATGTACTATCAAGCCTCCTACAACCCTGATCCGAATGCAGGACAGCGAATTGGTGTCTTCAATGAGTCAAAAAAGCTCATGTTACTCATCGCCTCACAGTTACAATGGCTACCAGTAGCCGCTCGCATCAAATTCAAGGTACTGATGCTTGCCTACAAGACGCCCCATGCATGGCACCAACATACATAAGTCATTCGTTCATCTTATGGCCTCAAGAGTTTGCGCTCTGCAGTGAACGACGCCTGTGGTTGCCATCCAGAGAGGTCAAATCGCTCGTAACGGACCTTTTCCTGGACTGCTCCCAGCGGGTGGAATGACATCCCGTCTCAATTCGAACAGTGAGTCTTTGCTCAGTTTCAAAAAACATCTAAAGAACTCATTCTTTTTGCCAGCACGTAACCAACATAATTCCTGGACTTAACTTTCTTTTCTTGTCTATCATATTCTAAAAAAAAACAAAAACTGGTACGTGTTCTGTACTAGGACTAACTGAGATTTGTCGTGGACACTTGTATTACCGTGTGTTCTTTGTTGATCTGTTGCTTCTATTGTCTTCATTGTAAGTCGCTTTGGATAAAAGGTCGCTAAGTGATTTAAGGTACATGAAATGTAAATGTCATTGTGACGAGTGGGGCGGGGCGAGAGCCGTGCGAACGGAGCGAGGCGGTGGAGGTTGGGAAATGAGCGACATGCTCACTCACCGGTCGCGCGTCCCACGGGGAGATTGGGAGGATACACAGAGGAGTGACGACAGAGAAGGACGAGAGAGGACCAGGCATGGTTTATTTTGTGGTTTGGTTTTGTGGTAAGCGGCCGGGTGGAAGTCGAGTGAGGGGCTGTCGCGCTTGTTTTATGTTTATTTGTTATTAAAAGTTTTATTTGAAGGGTCGCCGGTTCCGCTCTCTTCCCGTGATTATGGAGTGTGTTATAGGTGACACGGTGCTGAAACCCGGGAGGAAGGAGGGCGCGCTGCAGAAGCTCCTCGCCTCTGGAGTGAATTCCGAGGTGCCATCGAGCAGGGCGAGCGTCTGGCACCGTGGACGCTCGAGGCGGTGGGCTGGAGTGAGTTGCCGGGGATGACGAACTCGCTGCTGGCCGCCCGCACTCTGGAGGGGGCGGCTGCCTCCGTGAGGGGAGCGGAGGAAGTCGGCGCGTCGCCAGGGGGCGGAGCTGCTGCCATCCCATAGAAGGCGGAGGAGCAGGAACGGGGGATCCTGCCAGCTGCCAAACTTCGAGGAGCCGTCGCCGTCCAACCCCCCAACCCCCCGGGCGGGGAGGAGTGTCATGCCGTCCCAACGAGGGGCCGCCAGTGCCACCAACGCCAGGCACCGCGAGGAGTTCACAAAGCTGGTGGAGGGCGAGCGGCAGTGTGTCTGGGAACGGAGTTTTTTTTCTTTTTCTCTTCCCCTCTCTCGGCTCTGTCGCTCCTTCAACTTCCATATTCCTTTTCTCTCGCCTCGTCTGTCTGTCCTTACCCCAGGTTCCGCAGGTCCCCGTGAGCGGTGGAAGAGCGCAGTCCGGGAGTACCCCGGCCTGCAAGGGGCGATGGGGTATGGGGAAAAGTGGGGCGGCCTGAGAACCATGGGAACGGACGTGGAGTGGCCGGTGGGAGTGATGCGGAAAGGAGCGACACATGTCGCTCACCGGTCCTCAAAGAGTCCCACGGAGGAGATTGAGGATACAAAAGAGGAGCGACCACAGTGAAGGACGAGAGAGAGGGACCAGGCCTGGGTGTTATTTTGTGGTGGTTTTGGTTGGGTGCGCGCCGGGACCGAGGGATGTCGAGCTGTTTTATGTTTATTTGGGTATAAAGTTTTATTGAATGGTCGCCGGTTCCCGCCTCCTTCTTCCTGTGATTATGGAGTTGTTATAGTGTTACAGTCATAATGAATATTTCCCCCCATTTTTAATTAATGAAAGGTGGTAGATGTTTGTGCTTTTTTTTTAAATAAAAGATCAAAGGAGTACAAGGCAGATAATTTTCACAGCCTCTTTGATCATATTTACCAAGGGTGCCCAATATTGTGGCCATGACTGTGTGTGTGTTAATCATATATCATATGAAGAGTTCATTGAAAAAACTGATAAACTTCTCTAAAAAAGAATGGGCATTATTTCTCCATGTATAGCACGATCTGAACCCCTAATTTGGTCAAAAAATCGGTATTGTCCACTTTCAGGCCTCGCGAGTTCATGTTTACTGCAGAAGCCGACAAGGCCCTTGTGTTTGTGAACAGATCGAACAGAATCAGAAAGAGCTTTATTGCCAAGGATGCCTTGCACATACACGGAATGTTTTAGTGAGATAAGCTTCCAGTACACCAAGACAACAACACACAGACAAAAAAAAAAAAACGTTTGCAAATAAATAAGTGTATAAACAATTGTGCTATAAATTATAATGGAATAGGATTGATTAAGATGCAGGGATGTACTAGGATGGAGGGGTCACAAATAAATATAAGGGATATTGCCACATTTTATTGATTAAGTGGGGAACATTTAACCTATTCATGAGGTAGATTGCCTGGGGGAAGAAACTGTATGTGCCTGGCTGTCAGGGTATTTGTGGCTCTGAAGCGCGGCCAGATGACAAAAGTGCAAAGATGGCGTAACTTTAATGTGAGGGATCCACATGATTTTCTGAACCCTTTTCCTCACTCTGGAGTATCAGTTCTAGAAGGGTGGGCAGGGTACCCCATAATCCTTTCAGCAGTAAACAACAAATAGTAAGAGTAACCAAATAAACTCTTATCAATATATATATTATATATTAGTTTGTTCCATTCCATCTAAAATCAAGTAACATCGCATGCACCTAATCTGAAGAGACACACATAATAGCTAGTAGAAAAAATCCTTGTGAGAGAAAGTCTGGGTGAGGGGGGACTGGAGTGAAATCGGGCCAGGTTGTCAAAAAAATCTCCGATTTTCAGTCGTCATGCAACAGCCAGAAATATAATTCAAATAACAAGGTTGTTAAAAAATTCTAGAAAATGGTAGAAATTCGCCAGCCTGAACTTTAGTCTTTGGTGAACAGTTTGTCAAGAGTGCAAACAAGATTTAGTTTAAAGCACATTCAGGCTTGTGGAGGTTTCCACAAGCAACAAAGGCTACTTGAACAAAACATCTTTACTACATTTAAAGTTTAGAAAATCTTACTTAAAACTTCCCACTTCACCATCGATCTGGCACGGCAAGAGACCTGTACAGGATGTTTCCCTTTGAAGAAGGCACAGCACAGTACTCGCTCTGTCTTACAGTATGAATTTACATTTCAAAGCACTTTTTATTATCATCTGGGTCTCATTTTGAAATTATGTTGTACCTCTCTAGTTGAGGTGCCTAGTAGACATACGGACGCAAAAAATAGTTGATATTTATTTGATTATTTTTGAATATCTGCTGTTTCGGTTTTACTTACTAGGTTCAAGAGGTTCATAGTGCCGGAGAAGTTTCTTCAACAAGAGGTACGCTTCCAAAACTCTGCAGTACGGTCATCCGATGGAAAGAATAAGACCAACAATTTGTTCCCAGTCCAACAAATGTAGTATACATGTCAGATTATTAGAAATGTAAAACTACAGCAGAGGTGAAAATGCAGAAAAGAGAAAGAATAAGTACAGAAAATACCAAACCTCTTAAGTTTTAAGATTGATGTTGTGTTAGGGTTGTAAGATGCATGAGATATAGGTGAAATAGATTGTGAAAATACATTTTAAGTTATTTAAGAAGTTTCTCAGATCCACCTGTGTTCCTATATCTCTATAAGAGCTCCCATTAGAGGGCTTTTCGACAACTCTAAAACCACCATACATTTTTTTTTATTAATATTTGTTAAATGAAAGAAATGTGTTGGAATTAGTATTAGCCCATTTTAGTTCATGTAAGTGGATACACACACAGTGCATACTTTAGGTTACATTAGCTTATTTCAATTAACCATTAACAAATTGCCAGCCAAATATTACAAAGCTATATTATATATATATATATAATATATATAGATACTTAGATATATATAATAATAGTAAATATATATATAAAAACAAAACAAACAAAAAAAAAAATAACTCATCTACACATAATATGTGAGTAATCCCAAACTTCATAAATAAGAGCTCCAAATCTATGCTAGCTGACCGCGCATAGTAGCCTTCTATAGTTAGCGCTCATGGTTGTGATGCTAACGGACTTATTACGATGACACTGAACCCTTTCTGTAAAGTAAATATCGACAGAAGCATGTTAATTACATGTAAGAAAAAGAAAGTGTCAGGAAAGTGGTATGTATTATTTGTTGCTTTTTAATTTGTGGGACTAAACTAACTGAAAGAAGTGAAAAAACAGCAAGAGACGGAGAGTTTGCTACTTGTCAGCTGAGTTGCAGCCCGTTTCAATGGTAAACCATCCACTCCAGAAATGCGCCTCGAATGTTCAATGCATTCGACAATCAAACACAGAAAGTCCGCAGCGTTTACATAAATAGACATAAAAATAGAAACTTGTCCTGAACTTGATACTAGTTTAAGTGATAGTAGGCCTAACCTGAATGAGAATATAGGGTCTATATAATATAAATAATATATATATAATATAATATGAATATAATATAATATAATATTAAATCTTCAAAATGTTTAAAATAGTGTAGAACAAAATGCATTGCTGTTTGCAAAAACATTGATAAATTATATGCGTATGAATATAATTTCACAAATAGACCATGTAAACACACACGAACATATGGATTTTGAACAAATATATTTGCAATAATATACTTCAATAAATTTAAAAGGCTTCACATATGTATATGTGATATTTACCTTCCATATGGGTATCAAGGTTTATATAAAATCTACAATATAATAAATCCATCATCAGTACTTCAATGTGTGCCGTCCTAAGAGTCTAAAGCTAGGACTGATATTATTTGAAAGTATGTCTTTTCTTAGACGCTAGATGGGCCTCATCATAAACGCACTGATACATCTGCAGGTGTGTTTTGTTTGATATTGTTTTTTTGCTTGAATCCGTTTATAATCTTCAGAATGGAAGTGAAAGGAAAACTGAATTTCTGCATCTATATAAACCTCGTAGGAAAGGAAAAGATCAGGAAAGTTTTACAGAATCATGAACAGCAGGATTATTTTTAGCAGGGATCATAACCTTACTATGTGTGAGCATTAAAATAACAAAGATCAATTATTAAATGAGTCAGAAAAAGAATCATCGACTTAAGCTTGAGACATACTTGAAGGCAAAAAACTTCAAACTAGTTTTTGCCTTCAAATTATGTATCAAGCTTAGTCGATGATGATGTGTTGTACGTCAGTTAATAATTTGATCTTTTTAGTTTTAAATGTCACACATAGTAAGGTTAATGAATCATGCCTAATAAATAATCCTTGTGTTCATGACTTCTGTAAAACCTTTACTGATCTTTCTTTCCTAAAGAGGTTTATATAGAGTGACAGAATTCATTTTCTTCACCTGCATTAACTGAAAAGATTATAAAACGGATTCCAAAGCCAAAAAAAACCATATCAAACAAAAAAACAATGACTAGATGTCGCAAGTGCGTTATGATGAGGCCCAATCTAGCTTCTGAATAAAGACATACTTCAAATAATATCAGGCTAGCTTTAGACTCTAGGACGGCACACATTGAGTACTGATGATGGATTTATATAATTGTAGATTTATATAAACACCTGGATACCATATGAAAGGTAATAATACATATACAGTATGTGAAGCACTGTTAAATTTATTGAAATATATTTTTGAAAATATATTTTTCAAATACATATGTTTGCGTGTGTGTTACATGGTCTATTGTGAAAATAGATTCATAACCTCATATAATTTAAATCAATGTGGTTTTGCACGACGCAATGCATTTTGTTTCGACACTCTGTTTACATTTTTAAAAGATATTATATTATATTATATTCTATTAATTATATAATATATATTATATTATATTAATATCGACCCTCTATTCTCAATTCAGTTAGGCCTACTATCAACTTAAAACTATGATTATCAAGTTTCAGGACAAGTTTCCTAATTTTATTTCTATTTATGTAAACGCTGCGTAACTTCATGTGTTTTGATGGGCGCGCGCTGTTGAACATTCGAAGGCGCATTTAAACTGGAGTGGAAGGGAGTTTACAATGGAAACGGTGCGGAACCAGCTGACAAGTAGCAAAACATCTCCGCTCTTGCTGTTGTTTTCATTCTTTCAGTAGTTAGTCCCACAAATTACACAAATAATACATCCCACTTTCCTGACACTTTCTTGTTCTTACATGTAATTAACATGCTTCTGTCGAATCATATTTACTTACAGAATGGGTTTAAGGGTCATCGTATAAGTCCGTTAGCATCAAACCATTCAGCTAACTTAGAGGCTAACTATTGAGGTAAGCTAGTATAGATTGAGCTCTTAGTAGAAAGTTGGATTTAATCACATATATGTGTTAGAGAGTGTTTTTTTTGTGTGTTTGTTTATCTATATATATATATTATGATATATATATATAGATATATATATATATTATATATAGATATATAGTATATAGCTTGTAAATTATTTGGCTGGGCAATTGTTAATGGATTTAAATTGAAATAAGCTAATTAACCTAAAAGTATGCACTGTAGTGTTAATCCACTTACATGACGAAATGGGCTAATACTATTCCAAAACACATTTTCTTTCATTGTAGACCAAATATTGATAAAAAAAAAATTATGGTGGTTTTTAGGAGTGTGTCAGAAAAAAAAGCACACCTCTAATGGGGAGCTGCTGATAGAAGATATAGGAAAAACACAAGGTGATCTGAGAAAACTTATTAAATAACTCTCTTAAAATGTATTTTCACAATATAATTTCACCTATATCATCATGCATCTTAAAACCTAAAAAAAAACATAAGTATTCTTTAAAAAACTTAAGATGTTTGGTATGTTCTGTACATATTCTTCTCTTTTCTGCATTTCACCTCTGCTGTAGTTATTAGTTTAATAAAATCTGACATTGTATACTACATGTTGGATCTGTGGACAAATTGTTTGTTCTGTATATTCTTCATACTGATGACGTCGTACTGCAGAGTTGGAGCGGACCTCTTGTTGAAGAAACTTCTCCAGGCACTATTGAACCATGCCTGACTAGTAAGTAAAACCTCAAACATCAGATATTCAAAAAAAAATATCAAATAAATATCAAAAATATTTGTTTGAGTCCTGTATGTCTTACTAGGCCACCTCACAAAATAGAGAGGTACAACATAAATTCAAATGAGAACCAGATGATAATTAAAAAAAAAGTGCTTTTGAAATGTCATGGAAGAAGAAAGAGGGTGAGAGCTGGTAAGACGAAGTAGAAGCGAAGTACTCGTGACTGTGCCTTACTTCAAAGTGAAACAGTCTTGTAAAGGGCATCTGCCGTGCCAGAGAAAGATCGATGGGAATTGAAGCTTTTTGGGAACATTATAAAGTAAGATTTTATACGTAAACTTTTTAAATGTAGTAAAGTGTTTGTTAAGTAGACTTTGATTGCTGTGTGGGAAACCTCACACAAAAGCTGAAAGGTGCTTAAAACTTTAAAATATTGTTTGCACTCTTGAAACTGTTCAACAAAGACTCTAAATTTCAGTCTGGCAGAATTTTCTACCATTTCTAGAATTTTTAACAACCATTGTTAAGTATTTGAATTATATTTCATGGCTGTCATGAAAGACTGAAAATCGAGAGATGTTTTGAAAAACCTGGACCGAATTCAGCTCCAGGTCCACCCTCAACAACCCAGACTCCTTCTCACAAGGATTGTTGTCTTACTAGCATATTATGTGTTCTCTTTCAGAAGGAGGTGTGATGAAGATGTTACTTGATTTTAGATTAGAATGAAAATAATATATATAATATATATATGAGAAAAGAGTTTATTTGTTTACTTCTTACTAGTTTGTTTGTTTACTGCTGAAAGGATTATTGGTGGTACCCTGCCCACCCTTCTAGAAAATATGTATACATCCAAGTGAGGAAAAGGGTTCAGAAAATCAATGTGGAGGACCCTCACATTAAAGTTACCCCATCTTGGAACTTTTGTCATCTGGCCGGCGTTCAGAGCCACAAATACCAGGACAGCCAGGCACAAAAGAACAGTTCTTCCCCCAGGCAATTACCTCATGAAAGCTAGTTAAATGTTCCCCACTTATGCAATAAAATGTGGTGCAATATCATTTATATTTATTTGTTACCCCTCCATCCTAGGCCATCCCTGCATCTCAATCAATCCTATTCCATTATCATTTATAGCACAATTGTTTTATACACTTATTTATTTGCAAAACGTTTTTTTTTTTTTTTGTCTGTGTGTTGTTGTCTTGGTGTACTGGAAAGCTTATCTTCACTAAAACAAATTCCTTGTATGTCAAGCATACTTGGCATATATAAAGCTCTTTTGATTCTGATTCTGCTTCTGTTCAAAAACAACAAGGACGCTTATCGACTTCTGCAGTAAAACGTGGACTCGCGATGCCTTGAAAGTGGACAATTCTGTTCAAAAACAACAAGGACGCTTAGGGTTTCAGATCGTGCTATACATGGAGAATAATGCAAATTCTTTTTAGAGTGGAGTTTATCAGTTTTTGCAAATGAACTCTTCATATATATATTGCAAATTCTACACACAGTCATGGCCAAAAATATTGGCACCCCTTGGTAATATGATCAAAAGAAGGCTGTTGAAAATTAAAATCTGCATTGTTAATCCTGTTTGATCTTTTATTTTAAAAAAAACAAAAATCACAAAAATCTAACCTTTCATTAAATTAAAATGGGGGGAAAAATATCATTATGCTTGTAACAATATAAACAAACTCCATAATCACAGGAAGAGGAGGCGGGGGGAAGGGTAACCGGCGACCATTCAAATAAAACTTTAATAACCAAAATAAACATAAAAACAGCGCGACAGCCCTCACGGTCGACTGCCCGCGCACCAACAAAAACCAAAAACCACAAAATAAAACCCAGGCCTGGTCCTCTCTCGTCCTTCACTGTTGTCGGCTCCTCTTTTTGTATCCTTCCAATCTCCTCGTGGGAAATCTCTCCGTGGGATTGAGAGACCGTGAGTGGAGCAGGTGTCGCTCATTTCCCAATCACTCCACCGGCCTCGCTCCGTTCCCATGGGTCTCGAGCCCCGCCCCACTTGTCACAATACCCCCATCGCCCCTTGCAGGCCGGGGGTACTCCAGACGAGTACTGCGCTCTCCACCGCTCACGGTGAACCTGCGGGAACCTGGGTAAGGACAGACAGACGAGGCGTAGGAGGTGGGAGGTAAAAGGAGATGGAAGGATGAGGACGGCATGACCTGCGACAGAGACAGAGAGAGGGGAGAGAGGAGAAAAAGAAAAGGAAAAATCCGGTTCCCCAGACACATTGTATTGCCGCTGACAGAGATATGGGCCCTCCACCAGCTGTCGATGTGAACTCCTCCGCGGTGCCTGGCGGTGGCACTGGACGGCCCTCGGTGGACGGAGCATGACACTCCTCCGCCGCCCGGGGGACGGCGACGGCTCCTCCGATTTTGGGCAGCTGGCAGGAGTCCCCCGTTCCCCTGCCCTCACTCCTCTTCTATGGGATGGCAGCAGGCTCCGGCCCCCTGGCGAACGGCGCCGACTCCTCCGCTCCCTCACGGACGGCAGCCGCCCTCCAGATTGCGGGCGGCCAGCAGCGAGTTTCCATCCCTGCTTCCCCGGCAACCTCACTCCATGCTCGGCCCCCACCCCCCCAGGAGCGACTCCACCGCACTGGACTCGCCCCCCCCCTACAGATTGAGGCACCGCGGATTCACCGCCAGCGGGTGCCGGCAACTCAGCTCACAGCCCCACCGCTCGAGCGTCCCGGATGACCAGGGACTGCTACGCCGAAGTGATGGCACCGCGGATTCACTCCAGCGGCGAGGGATCTTCAGCAGCGCGTCCCTCCTTCCTCCCGGGTTTTCGGCACCAGTGTAACAATATAAACAAACTCCATAATCACGGGAAGAAGGAGGCGGGAACCGGCTACCATTCAATAAGAAAACTTTAACTGTAACCAAAATAAACATAAAACAGCGCGACACAGCCCCTCACGGTCGACCTGCCGCGTACCAACAAAAACCAAACCACAAAATAAAACCCAGGCCTGGTCCTCTCTCGTCCTTCACTGTCGTCGCTCCTATTTTGTATCCTCCCAATCTCCTCCGTGGGACTCGAGAGACCCGGTGAGTGGAGCAGGGTGTTCGCTCATTTCCCAATCACTCCACCGGCCTCGCTCCGTTCCCACGGCTCTCGGCCCCCGCCCCACCGTCACAATGACATTTACATTTACATTTACATTTAATCACTTAGCAGACGCGTTTTATCCAAAGCGACTTACAAATGAGAACAATAGAAGCAATCAGATCAACAAGAGAACAACAACGGTATACAAGTGCCACGACAAGTCTCAGTTAGTCTAGTACAGAACACGTAGCCAGGGTTTTTTTTTTTTTTTTAAGAATATGATAGAACAAGAAAAAGAAAAGGTAAGTACCAGTATTAGTTGGTTAAGTGCGGGCGAAAAAGATGAGTCTTTAGATGTTTTTTGAAAAATGAGGTAAAGACTCAGCTGTTCGAATTGAGATCGGGAGGTCATTCCACCAGGCTGGGGACAGTCCAGGAAAAGGTCCGTGAGAGCGATTTTGAACCCTCTTTGGGATGGCACCACAAGGCGTCGTTCACTTGCAGAGCGCAAAACTTCTGGAGGGCGGAAAAGATTTGAACTAATGAGCTTAGGTATGTTGGTGCCGTGCCAGTGGGCGTCTTGTAGGCAAGCATCAGTACCTTGAATTTGATGCGAGCGGCTACTGGTAGCCAGTGTAACCTGATGAGGAGAGGAGTAACATGAGCTGTTTTTGACTCATTGAAGACAACCCTCGCTGCTGCATTCTGGATCAGTTGTAGAGGCTTGATAGTACATGCAGAAAGGCCCGCCAGGAGAGCATTACAATAGTCCAGGTCTGGAGAGAACAAGAGCTTGGACAAGAAGTTGGGTGGCTTGCTCTGACAGGAAGGGTCTAATCTTCCTAATGTTGTTGTATAAGGCAAATCTGCAGGACCGGGTCTTTGTAGCAATATGGTCTGTGAAGCTTAACTGATGATCCATCACAACTCCTAGGTTTCTGGCTGTCCTGGAAGGAGTTATGGTTGACGAACCCAGCTGTATAGAGAAGTTGTGATGAAGCGATGGGTTAGCTGGAACCCACCAGCAGTTCTGTCTTAGTAAGGTTGAGCTGAAGGTGATGGTCATTCATCCAGCTAGAAATGTCACTCAGACAGGCTGAAAATGCGAGCAACTACTGTCGGGTCATCTGGTTGGAATGAGAAGTAGAGTTGAGTGTCATCAGAGTAGCAGTGATAGGAAACAGCCATGCTTCTGAATGGACAGATCCTAATGACGTCATGTAGATGGAGAAGAGAGCAGTGGTCCAAGTACTAAGCCTTGAGGAACCCCAGTAGCAAGTTGTTGTGACTTAGAAACTTCACCCCTCCAAGAGACCCTGAAGGATCTATCAGAAAGGTGGGACTTAAACCACTCGAATGCGGTTCCAGAGATGCCCATCTTTCTGAGGGTGGACAGGAGAATCTGGTGATTAACAGTGTCAAAAGCAGCAGACAGGTCTAGCAAAATGAGTACTGAGGATTTTGAAGCTGCTCTTGCCAGTAGCAGGGCTTTAGTAACTGAGAGCAGGGACCGTCTCAGTTCAGTGGCCGCTTTTGAAGCCAGATTGGTTGCTGTCCAGGAGGTTGTTCTGTACAAGAAACATAGAGAGCTGGTTGAACACAAAAGTGTTCAAAGTTGAACACAAAGTGTCTTTGCAATGAATGGAAGAAGGGATACCGGTCTGTAATTTTCTAGAAGTGCTGGATTTAGAGATGGTTTTCTTCGCAGTGGGCTTACCCGAGCCTGCTTAAATGCTGAGGGAAGTGTGCCAGATTGAAGAGAAGAGTTGATAATGTGAGTAAGTGAAGGTATGACTGAAGAAGAAATCGCTTGAAGGAGGTGAGTGGTGGGGATCGGATCAAGTGGGCAAGTAGTAGGATGACTGGACAGGATAAGTTTGGAAAAACATCCGTCTCTGAGCATTAGTCGTTGTGCAGTTAGTCCTCTCAGTCTGCTGTGTGGAGAATTGGGTCGCTAATGGTTCTTGTCTTATTTGTTAAGAAAAACTGCAAAGTCGTCAGCTGTAAGAGTCGATGGAGGAGGAGGTAGGTGGAGGCGGATTAAGAAGAGAAGAGAAAGTTTTTGAAGAGTGTCCGAGCGTCACAAACAGTTGTTAATTTTGTTGTGGTAGTATGATGTTTTAGCAGCGAAGACATTTGCAGAGAAAGAAGAGAGGAGAGACTGATACACACTGAGGTTGGTAGAGTTTCTTGATTTATGCCATTTCCTCTCTGCAGCCCTGAGTTTAGCGCGATGTTCACGGAGAACATCGGACAGCCAGGGGGCAGATGGGGTGGTGCGTGTTGGTCTAGACGACAGTGGGCAAAAGTTGTCCAAGCAAGAGGTTAGAGGGCTTTGGACGTCAAAAATGGTCAGTAGAGAGTGTACAAGTCCAGAGCTGAAAACTGCGAGAGTGAAGGAGGTGAGGATGAAACCACAGAGGATAGGCGAGATGGAGAGAGTGAGCGTAGGTTCAGTCGAACAGAGGATAGGCGAGATGGATGTGCCACTTCAGGAGTAAGTGCTAGGTTAGCAGTAATGAGGAAGTGGTCTGAGGTGTGCAGTGGAGTAACTAAAAGTGTTGTCCACTGAGCAACAGCGTGTGTAGATGAGGTCCAGTTGGTTGCCTGATTTGTGAGTCGCTGTAGTAGACACTCGTTTGAGATCAAATGAGGCGAGCAGAGTGTTGAAGTCAGCAGCCTGGGGTTTATCTAGGTGGATGTTGAAGTCACCAAGCAGTACCAGAGGAGTACCATCTTCAGGAGAGTTTGATAGCAGCAAGTCCAACTCCTCCAAGAAGTTTCCCAATTGACCTGGGGGACGATAAATGACCCCCAAAGTGGATTTTAAACAGGGTGGGTTACAGTAAACAGCATGTGATTCAAATGAACCGTTACCTGTAGGTGGTGGTTGAAGATCAAATTTCCAATCTTTCGATATAATGAGACCAGTACCTCCACCTCTCCCAGTCGTACGAGGGGTGTAGGAACAAGTGAAATGAGTGGAGAGGGCTGCGGGAGTGGCAGTATCTTCAGGTTTGATCCAAGTCTCAGTCAGTGCCATGAGGCTGAGACCAGAATGAGTAGCAATCATTGCACGGTGAAAGAATTATCGTCTTGTTGTATCAACCATTCAAAAACTCTGCAGAATTTTGTGTGACCGCTACACCTGATGTTCATAAACTTTCATAACATTGGTAGGCCTATGTTCACTTGGGCCACCTATGTTGTTTTTTTTTTTCTTTTGACTTGTGAACTGGCTGAGCCTTAATGAATCTGTTTCTTTACATGTATTTGTTAGGCTACTGAACGTTGCATGGAATTTTTTTTTTTTAATGGCTATTCGTTGTGGGGGAAGAAGAAGAAAAAAGATTTTGTGCGGTCGTTTAAAGCCTGTGCAGACCTCTAATGCCTACTAAGACTTGCATATTTGTGCATAATGTTTTGTCCCCCTGTGATGCTTACAGAAGGATAATCTTTCATTATGTGTCAGAAACATCATAAGCATTCAATTGTGTTGGTTCATGCTGAACTGGTGTTGATAAATGTCGCCTCTTTATATTAATAAGTCAATTTATATTGTTACTGTGTTTTAAGGGTGCATTGTCTGGGAGGTTTTTCAGGGTCCAAATTTGTTTGTATTATATTTATTATGAAGGGGGCAAATTATTAATCTCGATAATGAAAACATTTACATGCGTGGAGATTTCATTTATTTACATAAAGTTTTTGAGTAAACGGGAATATATTCTATGAAACATGTTTAAGTTTATTTAATGAATATTTTAATGTTTTAAAATATATTTTAGTTTATATAAATTGAATATATTTTCATGTACAGAAATGTAATGTGTTGACAAATATTAGGAATTAATATATGGACATATATTGCAAATTAATATATTTACATAGTCTGATATCTAAATATATTTAAATATAAAGGAAATAAATATATGTAAATATTTCGATAAAAAGTATATTTACATATATTTAATATATGTGAAAAATATTAAAAAGCAGTCAAAATCAAATATTTAAATATATTTTTAAATATACATTTCAAAATATATTTACATATATTGTATAAAATGTATTTTCTTCTATTTGAATTTAAGATATTTAAATATTAAAAATATATTTATTTAAAATATATTTCAATCTATGTCAAGTCAAGTCAGGTCACCTTTATTTATATAGCGCTTTAAACAAAAAGATTGCGTCAAAGAAACTGAACACAACATTAATTAGAAAAACAGTGTGTCAATAATGCAAAATGACAGTTAAAGCAGTTCATCATTGAATTCAGTGATTCTGTCATCATGCAGCTCAGTTCAGTTTAAATAGTATCTGTGCAATAAATTTGCAATCAAGTCAACGATTCACTGTAAATGAAGTGTCCCCAACTAAGCAAGCCAGAGGCGACAGCGGCAAGGAACCAAAACTCCATCGGTGACAGAATGGAGAAAAAACCTTGGGAGAAACCAGGCTCAGTCGGGGGGCCAGTCTCTCCTCTGAACAGACGAAACCAGCAGTTTAAATTCCAGGCTGCAGCAAAGTCAGATTGTGCAAGGACTCAACTGGTTCCTTTGGTCTTGTCCCGGTGGTCGTCTGAGACAAGGTCTTTACAGGGGATCTGTATCTGGGGCTCTAGGTGTCTTGGTCTCCGCTGTCTTTCAGGGCTGCAGAGCAGGGGTTCCCAAACTTATCTATTTCAATTCCAAGATAGAACTAGTAAAGTATATTTCTATTTCAAGAAAAATACTTTAATATTTAAAAAAAAAAAAAAAATTTTTACATTACTTTAAGCCTAATCTTAATTAAAAGTTTGATATGACAGAAATTAAGTATTTAAGAAAAATAACCATTTTATTTTAGTGTACAAATATTTAAGTTTTAATTTCTTTGTTTACAGATGTTAAAATATGAAACGTCCATAAAAACGTGAAACAGGCTCACTCCAGTGAACTGTGATCTGCGCTGTGAGTGTTAAACTCATCGCGGGGTTCAGCGCAGAAAATGCATTCATGTCCTTTCCGTGTGTGTGTGTGTGTGTGTGTGTGTGTGAGTGTGTGTGTGTGTGTGTGTGTGTGTTGTGTGTGTGGTGTGTGAGTGTGTGAGTGGGTGTGTGAGTGGGTGTGTGTGTGGGTGTGTGTGTGTGTGTGTGTGAGTGAGTGAGTGTGTGTGTGTGTGTGTGTGGTGTGTGTGTGTGTGTGTGTGTGTGTGTGAGTGAGTGAGTGTGTGTGTGTGTGTGTGTGAGTGAGTGAGTGTGTGTGTGTGTGTGTGTGTGTGTGTGTGTGTGTGTGTGTGTGTGTGTGTGGGGAGAGCGGCGCACAATCCAACACTTTTTTAGGAAAGCATAAGAAGTAAAGCAGAACTATCTAAAAAAGTTTGGAGATTAAAATAATTGTGAAATAGGTAAAAATAATAAACAGATGCATCTCATTTTAAATAAACACTAAAAAACGAGATGACACATTTACTTTAGTCAGAAACTTTGCTTTTGCAAAGGTTAAATAAATGTTCATAAATATATTCTAAAGATTTTTTTGATTTGTTTTATTTTTTTTTATATTTGTTTTTATGATGTTTAAATGAAATATTGCGAAATTTTTTAAATGTTTTGTGGGAATGTTTAAAATCTGTTGTAGTGTTACAATTAACCCTTCGTTTATGCCCTGCTCACCCGGTACATGTGAAATGCTTTTTACAGACCGTTTCCCAAAAACAGTGCAGTTCAAACAGACGATAGAAATGAATGAACACAGCCTACCTGAAACCATTTCCGTAACATTTGGATTTTCTGGTGTATGCAATCTCATGCAGAATACAGCGCACTGAAGTGAGCGAGTTCTTTCTCATTAATAATGCGGACCGATTGAACCTTTTAATAATGAGTTGCTCTGAGACCCTCACTGTAACTACAACCCGTGCGCGCACGTGCTTCAATACACGCAACGCATGTTTTAAATCGCGGACTTAACTGCAATTCGAAATTCACACTAAGGATATCGCAGTTTGTAATTTATGTTGGTAGGCTATATCGTGCCGCCCTAGATTGAACTGTGTGAGTGTGTGTCATTTAAACACAAATTTAGCTGCAGCCAAGTGACTGTGGGACCCACCTTGCTCCATTCTGTGACCCACAGTTTGAAAACCCCTGCTGCAGAGGTCCTCTCTAGGTGCTGATCCACCCTCTGATCTGATACAGACTGGACCCGGGTGACTGCAGTGGCCCTCTGATCTGATACAGACTGGATCCGGGTGACTGCAGTGGCCCTCTGATCTGATACAGACTGGATCCGGGTGACTGCAGTGGCCCTCTGATCTGATACAGACTGGATCCGGGTGACTGCAGTGACCCTCTGATCTGATACAGACTGGATCCGGGTGACTGCATTGCAGTGCCGGCGCTGTGGTGGGGCATTCGAGGGCCGTGCCCCCCCTAGCGGTCATTGATGCCCCTCCTACAGGCCATGGCGTGGCCCAAAAAAAAATCCCTTTTAGTTATTATTTTAATATTAAATGTTCAAACTGTAACTTAAAGTAAATAAAATAAAAAGAATGGGGAAAATGCATAATTTTGGTTGCTCATGGCACGTTACTCGGTGAATGCTTATTGGTCGCCGAATAAACTTGTTACATTTGATTTGCAGCGCGCGCGCGCAAATCCATTTCAAGTTGAAGAACAGTTTTGTCCGTCGATATTATAGACAGTTGTTAGCAGCTAATTAAAAAAAAACAAAAAAAAAACAAAAAAAAAAACAGGTGAATTGTTGATGAATGTTTGTGGGTTCTAACTGCATTTGTGTTTTATACTTGGCTGTCTGTAAAGATATATGGGCTTATGTCATTTCCTTTTCTGCTGCTTGGTGCGTGCATAAACTGTTGGGAGGTGTGTAACCGGGGTTAAACCAAGTACCAATTTTTTGTCCTTTATTTATTTTTGTTTAGAAAATGAGTCCTTTAGAGTATTTAAAGTCCTTGAAACCCTAAGAAAAAAACGGTGTTTAAAGAAATTTATTTTAAATTTTGTTGAAGCACACCTTTGTATTTTCTGTATTTTATTTTTTTCCATTTCCTGTATTTTATTTTCTTTTATCTATTTCATCAAGTTCACAGAATTTTGCATTCTACGCAAATCAAAAACTACAAAATCAGTTTAAACCTTATACCTTGTGTGAGGGCTCATTATTATTGTGACATCCTTATTCTCTGAATGGCTCTCTGAAGAGTCTTCTGATTTAACTGGTCCATACGCAGACATTTGTGTGATGATGTCCAACTCGTTTTATTAAGAAAAAAAGCCTTAAGTTTTCAGAAACATCTATACGAAAACACTTTGTCTGATGGGGACATTTTTTTTGCCGGTTATTCAAAGCTTCAAACTGATTCAGTGTTGTTTATTTTTTGTCGGTCGTAATTTGTAAATTATTTTAAGTATAAAAAATATATAGCTATTTCATTGTAGGCCAATTTTATGTTTTTTATTTAGCCTATAATTATATTTATATTATTATTTTCTGTCCTGTTCTGTTGTTTAGGCTATCTGTTCTGGGCCGGGTTTCCCTCGATGTAGCCTAGCCTATCTTAGCTCTTAAAAGCGCTCTCTACGTGCAAGGTTATGAACGTTAGCCGCAATTCCTCGCGCGTTTCCCAAAAATGTACATTTTCCCAAAAATGTAGGCTACTGAACTCGTAGAACGCGAGAATGAGTCGCTGTCCATTCGCTGACGTGCTGAATTAGGCTATACTAAGCTTATATGGAATGTATTCTGAACGTTTAACCTAACAATCGTCATCTGTTGTGTATTAGGAATCAAGACAGTTATTTATATATATAAAAAAAAAAAAAAAAAAAAAAAAAAAAATAAAAAAAAATTATGCCAATATAATGACATTCTATATAGATAGATCATTGGAGCTAACATTATAGGGTAGAATGTCATTCTATATAGATCCTTTTGGAACCGTATCCGGTCGGCAAAACAGCAAATTTCAGCGCTGTCTTCTGTTCCTCTTTTAGATAAAAACCCAAGTCTAAATCTTTCATTGTCATTCTATATAGATCTTTCAGATTTAGGTCTGGATTTCCATGCTACTATGATGTTGCCAATGCGTCAAAAAAAAATTATCAAACGACAGTGCCCCCCCGCCGATGATCCAATGCCCCTCCAGTAGATCTGCTCTGACGCCGACTCTGCTGCAGTGACCCTCTGATCTGCATACAGACTGGATCCGGGTGACTGCAGTGGCCCTCTGATCTGATACAGACTGGATCCGGGTGACTGCAGTGACCCTCTGATCTGCATATATGATGGATCCGGGTGACTGCAGTGGCCCTCTGATCGGATACAGACTGGATCCGGGTGACTGCAGTGACCCTCTGATCTGCATACAGACTGGATCCGGGTGACTGCAGTGGCCCTCTGATCTGATACAGACTGGATCCGGGTGACTGCAGTGGCCCTCTGATCTGATACAGACTGGATCCGGGTGACTGCAGTGACCCTCTGATCTGCATACAGACTGGATCCGGTTGACTGCAGTGGCCCTCTGATCTGATACAGACTGGATCCGGGTGACTGCAGTGACCCTCTGATCTGATACAGATTGGATCCGGGTGGACTGCAGTGACCCCTCTGATCGGATACAGACTGGATCCGGGTGACTGCAGTGACCCTCTGATCTGCATACAGACTGGATCACGGTTGACTGCAGTGGCCCTCTGATCTGATACAGACTGGATCCGGGGGACTGCAGTGGCCCTCTGATCTGATACAGACTGGATCCGGGTGACTGCAGTGACCCTCTGGTCTGCATACAGACTGGATCCGGGTGACTGCAGTGGCTCCTCTGATCTGATACAGACTAGGGATCCGGGTGACTGCAGTGACCCTCTGATCTGATACAGATTGGATCCGGGTGACTGCAGTGGCCCTCTGATCTGCATACAGACTGGGAGGGGGATCCGGGTGACTGCAGTGGCCCTCTGATCGGATACAGACTGGATCCGGGTGACTGCGGTGACCCTCTGATCTGATACAGACTGGATCCGGGTGACTGCGGTGGCCCTCTGATCTGATACAGATTGGATCCGGGGGACTGCAGTGGCCCTCTGATCTGATACAGACTGGATCCGGGTGACTGCAGTGACCCTCTGATCTGCATACAGACTGGATCCGGGTGACTGCAGTGGCCCTCTGATCTGATACAGACTGGATCCGGGTGACTGCAGTGACCCTCTGATCTGATACAGACTGGATCCGGGTGACTGCAGTGGCCCTCTGATCTGATACAGATTGGATCCGGGTGACTGCAGTGGCCCTCTGATCTGCATACAGACTGGATCCGGGTGACTGCAGTGACCCTCTGATCTGATACAGACTGGATCCGGGTGACTGCAGTGGCCCTCTGATCTGATACAGACTGGATCCGGGTGACTGCAGTGACCCTCTGATCTGCATACAGACTGGATCCGGTGTGACTGCAGGTGACCCTCTGATCTGATACAGACTGGATCCGGGTGACTGCAGTGACCCTCTGATCTGATACAGATTGGATCCGGGTGACTGCAGTGACCCTCTGATCTGATACAGATTGGATCCGGGTAATTGCAGTGGCCCTCTGATCTGCATACTGATTGGATCCGGGTGACTGCTGTGGCCCTCTGATCGGATACAGACTGGATCCGTGGTGACTGCAGTGGCCCTCTGATCTGATACAGACTGGATCCGGGTGACTGCAGTGACCCTCTGATCGGATACAGACTGGATCCGGGTGACTGCAGTGACCCTCTGATCGGATACAGACTGGATCCGGGTGACTGCAGTGGCCCTCTGATCTGATACAGACTGGATCCGGGTGACTGCGGTGACCTCTGATCTGCATACAGACTGGATCCGGCTGACTGCAGTGGCCCTCTGATCGCATACAGACTGGATCCGGGTGACTGCAGTGGCCCTCTGATCTGATACAGACTGGATCCGGTGACTGCAGTGACCCTCTGATCTGATACAGACTGGGATCCTCTGTCTGGATAACATGACTGGGGTGACTGCAGTGACCCTCTGATCTGATACAGACTGGATGGATCCGGGTGACTGCAGTGACCCTCTGATCTGATACAGATTGGATCCGGGTGACTGCAGTGACCCTCTGATCTGATACAGACTGGATCCGGGTGACTGCGGTGACCCTCTGATCTGATACAGACTGGATCCGGGTGACTGCGGTGGCCCTCTGATCTGATACAGACTGGATCTGGTGGCTAGATCTGGATCAAGTCAAGTCTATGTGACTTCTGTATGGGTAGAGCAGAGCATGCTTTTATTTTTAGGTCATTACAAAAATTGGGGATTTTTTCCGTAAAGCTACAATTATTGCAAATTGTTCTGGTAACCTTAAAGTGTTTTTGGTTCTTGAAAAGAAGTCCAGATATATATCAAGACTATTTTTCATTCACATAATAAGAAAGCGATTAAGACTGTTTCTGTATGGGCTTGTTATATTAGCCTGTGTGGTTTTTTTTTTTTGTTTTTTTTTCTGTACATGTATTTTTCACATCGCTGATTATGTTATGTTTTTGAAATGTAATATATATAATTTATATAAATAAAGTGAAAGATGCCCAAAACGAGATCGGTGACGGAGGCGAGGCGCGCCATGACGTCATGCGGCGTGCTGACGCGAGCGGCGCTTCCCAGCATGCAGTGCACGAGTGAAGATGGCGGAAGGCGGCGCGGCGGATGTGGAGACGCAGAGAGGAGAGATCGCGACGCTCCTGAAGACGCCGCTGCGCAGAGCGGACACCCTGGTGAGACGCGCTGGAAACACTGAGGGGCTCTTCAGAGTCTCACAGTCAGACAGAGCCGCGTGACGTGGGGTCAGAAACTCGCACTCGCATCATCATCATCATCATCATCATCATTATTATTACAGAGCACGCACACACACACACACACACACACACACACACACACCGGTGAGAGCGTCGCTCCCGTCGCCGCAGTGTCACAGTACAAGCGCGCTCGTGTTCAGATCAATGACAGCTGACGCTTATCCGCGTGAGTGTCGTGTTCTCGGTCAGGGGTGAGTGACGTCACTTCCGGTCTCCCGCAGGTACCTGGTGGACAGTCGCTGGTTCAAGCAATGGAAGAAGTACGTGGGCTTCGACAGCTGGGACAAATACCAGATGGGCGAGCAGCACGTGTACCCCGGACCCGTGGACAACTCGGGCCTGCTCACAGGTTGTGTGTGTGTGTGTGTGTGTGTGTGTGAGAGACACCTGGAGAGAGAGAGAGAGACGACCTGTGTGTGTGTGTGTGTGTGTGTGTGAGACACCTGTGTGTGTACAACCTGTGTGTGTGTGTGTGTGAGAGAGACACCCGTGTGTGTGTGTGTGTGTGTGTGTGTGAGAGAGACACCTGTGTGTGTGTGTGTGTGTGTGTGTGTGTGTGAGACACCTGTGTGTGTGTGCTGTGTGTGTGTGAGAGAGACACCTGTGTGTGTGTGTGTGTGTGTGTGTGTCAGGGCTCCAGACTAACTTTTTTCCACTAGGAGCACAGTGAGCACCCAACTGTGTGTGTTTGTGGGGCGCACACCGTGAAATCAACATGCTAACCAAATCTACTGTTCCACTGTATTACTAATAGATACTTTAATAATGTGTGATGCAGAAATTTACAATGTGCTGTTTCAAATTCAGTGTCACATTGTTATTCTGCACTTTTGAAGATGCAACAACAAGGTAAACTGACAGCCATTCGCTGGTGACAGTACTTGAGTGTGTACCATGTGTGAATAAAAAAAGTGTGTTGTAACCAAAGTGCTTAGTAACCTTTCGGTGTTTCATAGTTACAAACAATACTTAATGTATGTTCAACATTAGGGACACCTGTGCCCATAACATTCCAGAGAGAACATGTAGGCCTAAACCACTTGAGCCTTTACTCACTGTGTGTGAGAGAGAGACCTCCTGTGTTCCACTAGGGGTGGCTAAGAAGAGAGACACCCCGTGCGTGTGTGCTGTATCGTTGTGGAGAGAGTTTTCGTTAAGTTTTAGAGCCATTCTTCCTTTGAAGGTTGTGAGCTGGTGTTTGTATGTGTGTGTGAGAGAGAGTTCCTCGTGTGTGCGTGTGTGTAGGCCGTGTGTGAGAGATTTCAACATCATCTCTGCCTCATCTGCGCTCTGATTTACAGTCATTGTGTTTTTCTAAAAGTAATCGGACACCTGTGGGTGTGGCGTCGCTTTTGATGTATGTGTTGTGTGTCACGGAAGACACCGATGCTTTGTGTGTGTGTTTTGTTGTGTGTGTGTGTGTGTGGTGTGTGTTAAAGAGCTTACTGTCATTGTGTATGTGAGCAGACACTGTGGTGTGTGTTTTTGTGAAGTTCTGGAGAGTAGCTGCTGTGTGTGTTGAGAGGGAGACTGTGTGTATAGTGTGTGTGTGTCTGCGTATGTGCACCTCAGACAGACACCTGAATTCTTGTCAGTGT
>NW_024872919.1:438899-446399 GCF_018340385.1 Cyprinus carpio
TTCTGTTGTTTCAGTCCAATAAGTTAGATTAATTTTCTTTTTGTGCTGTTATTATTTGGTTGGGCCAAATTGTGTGGATGGATATTTCAGAGTCCTGATGCTGGCTGTTGTTAGTCGTGTTAGTTTGCTTCTGCAGCTTCAGGATCATCTGGATCTAATTTTCTTTTTGTGCTGTTATTTCATGGTTTTTAAGGGCTTTAAAAATTTAAAATGGTAAGAGTTGGGGTCGCTCATTTTTAGGTGTTTCCAAAATTTGATGGCTCGTTTTTCAGTGTGCATTAGTAGAGGGTATTGGCCTTGTTTCCAAAATTTGATGGTTGTTCGTAGTGTTCTCCTACTCTAAGGAGACTCTTACAGAACTCAGCATGCAGGGCTTCAATCGGATTTTTGTCCCATTTTTCAAATTCGTGATTCAGGAGAGGACCCCCACACTTCACTGCCATATAATGCAATAGGTTCAATGACTGATTGGAATATTTTGAGCCAGATTCGAATTGGTTTTTCAATTTGGATAGATTTTCTGATGGCATAAAAGGCCCTTCTCGCTTTCTCTTTCAGTTCATTCACAGCCAAATTTAGTTTACCAGTTTGCACTCATCTTCAGCCCGAGGTATGTGTAGTTTGTGGCATGTTCTATTTTGGTCATACCAAGGGTGAAGCTGTGGGTCTCTTTCCCTGAACTCTGGGTCTCTTCTGGAATGTTAGTACTTTAGTTTTGTTGGGATTAATGGTCAGGGCCAGGTCTGACAGAACGTGTGCAGGACGTCTAGGTTCTGCTGTAGACCCTCTTCTGTTGGAGACAGCAGAACCAGATCATCTGCAAACAGCAAGAGCTTTATGTTGGAGTCATGTAGGGTGAGGCCAGGTGCTGCTGATTGTTCTAGGACTCTCGCTAATTCATTAATGTAGATATTGAAGAGGGTCGGTGATAGTGGACAGCCCTGCCTCACACCCCGCCCTTGAGTGAAGAATTCTGTTCCTTTATTTCCGAGTGTATTTATTGTGCATTGATTGTTTGAATACATTGTTTTTATAATATTGTATGTTTTACCCCCAATACCTGATTCTAGAAGTTTTGACAGCAGACCTTCATGCCAAATTGAATCAAAGGCCTCTGGGAAATCTACAAAGCAAGCAGATATTTGGTTTTGTTTTGGTTAATGTATTTGTCGATCAGGGTGTGTAGGGTGAAGATGTGGTCTGATGTTCTATAATTTGGTAAGAATCCAATCTGACTTTTGCTGAGGGACATTGTGCTCGGTGAGGAAGTGTACGAGTCTTGTGTTGATGATATTACAGAACAGCTTCCCAGATTACTGCCACACAGATGCCTCTGTAGTTGTTTGGGTCTGATTTGTCTCCACTCTTGAATATGGGCGTTATGAGTCCTTGATTCCAGGCTTCAGGGAAATGACCAACACTGCAGAACCAAGTTGAACAGTGTTAGTAGAGCCGATCTTAATTTGTGCTCTGTGTTCTTGAGCATTTCATTGAGGATGCCATCTGGTCCACTTCCTTTTTTGTTTTTTAGGGCCTGGATTTTATCAATCAGTTCGTTTTCTGTAATGGGGTAGGTCTAATGGGTTTTGATATTTACCAATTGTATGTTCCATATGAATCATTTTTTCATATTTTTTGGGTTTGTTCGGGTTCATTGTAATTTCACTATAAAAGTTGTTCAAAGTGATTTTTCCAGGTGTCTCCATTTTGTATGGCTGTTTGTTCATGATGTTTTTTATGCAAGTGATTCCAGTTGTCCCAGAAATTGTTAGAATTTACGGATTCTTCAATAGTTTTGAGTTGATTTTGAATGTACTGTTCTCTCTTTTTTCTGAGTGTACTTTTATATTGTTTGAGTTCTTCACAATATTGATGGCGTAAATCTGCATTGTTTGGATGTCGGGGTTTTTGATTTGACAATCTGTCTTAATTTTTCCTCATGGTTTTACAGTCTCTCTCTCTCTCTCTCTCTATCAGTCTCTCTCTCTCTCTCTCTCTTTCCATCTCTCTCTCTCTCTCTCTCTCTCTCTCTATCAGTCTCTCTCTCTCTCTCTCTCTCTCTTCTCTCTCTCTGTCCCCCCCCCCGTGTGCGAGTGTCGGGTGGCGATGAGGGCTATTTCTGTGCGCGCCGGAGCTCTGTGTGACTCGACTCGAGCACCAGCAGCAGCATGCAGGAGGTTCGGCCTGTTCTCTCTTCTGGGCTTTGGGGCAGAGTTTGGCGGGTGGTGTGTGAGCCGGCCGCGGTCAGAGCGAGCGCAGGGCTGGGAGTGTGAGAGAGGAGCAGGCGGGCGTTCGGGCTCCTCACACTCAGATAGTGTGGCTCTGCGCCGCTGTCGCTGGAGAGGGCCGCGTGCGCGCGTGTAATAAATAGTCAGGCATTCTTCAGCTGTTGCGCTCTGCTGCTAAAATAAGCGTCTCTCTGGTTCGCTGTGTCAACCCACTTGTTGCGCTCTGCTGACTGTGTGTGTGTTGATCCTCAGGTGGTGGAGCAGGGCATGTTCGTCAAACACTGTAAGGTGGAAGTCTACCTCACCGAGCTCAAGCTGTGTGAAGACAGCAACATGGAGAACGTGGTGACGCGCCGCTTCAGCAAAGCAGACACCATAGGTACAGCTCCACACTGCTTCAGCGTCTGAGAGAAACCGCTTCATGTGTAGCTGTACGTCTTCTGCGACTGAAGCGTATGCTCAGAAGAGTCAGAGCTCAGAAACTATGATCGTGTGCAAAGCTCTAGTGAAGTGCTTGTGTTGAAAAAGGTTCTTTGTGAAGCACTGAAAACTGCATTAGCGAGGCTGTATTTTTGTGTAGATCTGTGGTTGTCAGACACCATAGGTACAGCTCCACACTGTATTTTTGGGTAGATATGTGGTTGTCGAGCAGGAGATGCGGAAGCTGTTCAGCATCCCGGACGAGAAGGAGACGCGGCTGTGGAACAGGTACATGAGCAACACCTTTGAGCCGCTGAACAAGCCGGACAGCACCATCCAGGACGCCGGCCTCTATCAGGGACAGGTGAGAGGGACACCTGTACATCACTGCTGGTCTGAGTGAAGAACAGCTGGTGACGAGGCTTGCCTTCAGAAGGGCACTTTCTAATAATATCACACATCTGTTTCTCAGAAATACACATTTGACTGTAAAGCACTGAGCTTGAGTTGGGAAGCATACTTATTTTAACACCAGTAACGTGCAAAATGTTCATTTGTATATAACACATAATATATTCTACTCTTATTAAATGATCCGTTAGTGTTGTGTGGTATTATACAGAGCTGACTGATAACTTCAGTGATTATAAAAGCAGCACTCTTGATGTGTGATTCAGTTGCAGATGGAAGAAAAGCTTGTTTTTCAAGACAATTTTCTTAATTCATGAACAAAAATGTTTTTGGTGTTTTTTTTTTTTTTTTTTTTTTTTGTTTGATGATTTTACAATTTTATCATTTCAAAATATAAAGCAAAAATTAGGGATGAATTAGAGCCCTGCATTTCAGGCCGGGCCCGACGGGCCCCAACTTTTTTACACCCCTCGGGCCTGTTTTAGGCTTCTCCTTATTTTTATATTTTAGACATCCATTAATTATGCGTCAGGAAACCAGACGCGGTAACTGTAACCATGGTGTTGTGGTAGAAACAGTCGAATGTTGTTACATCATTCATTTCAGGGTTTGTACAACCTTTGAGAGAGAAATTCAAACACTTTTCAGTGACTTTCAAGCATTTCACACAACTGTTTCCAGCACTTTAAAACTCTAAAATGACCCAGTTTGAATGTTATTTTTAATGGGATGAACAAAATATACTTTGTGGTAAACGAACACTTATGTAAAATTTAAAAAAAAATATATAAAATCACAATTATAACCAGTGGACAGCAGCAGAGGAGCACTTCATGTATGCTTTTTCTCTATATTTTGAAATTATAAAATCACTATTATAAAATATCAAATCATCAGATTTTGTCAGAATTTTACACTTTTTTTGTGTATGAAGTAAGAAAAGTCACAGTGCCTTGAAAAACAAACTTTCTCAATTTGCTACTAAATCACACATAATCACTGAACTTGGTCAGTTCCATATGCTAGAAGTAGGCACGGGCCGATTACTGGTTTCAAGGTATTTGAAAATGTCACGGTTTCAGAACCACTAATATTTTCCATTATACCGTTCCTGCGGTATGCGCTGTTCTCCATGTCTCCTCAGAGACTGAAAGAGTAGGAATCCCTCAGAGAGTAACACTGACCCTCCTCCTCCTGCTGCTGGTGAGCGAGCGGTCAGTCACGTGTGTGTAGGATGACCCGGGTACACTTCACATTCAGCGCTCCTTTCAGTCTCGCGCGCCGCGTCCGCACAGCTTTCAAAAGTATACTCAACCGATGAGCGCAGACGGATGAGCTCGACACATGCGCAGCTGTCCGCGAGCCCTCTTGATTACGAAAATAACGTAATGCCGACGGTGCGCGGACGGCCGAAATATACTTTGGCCTTTACGCAATCGGCAACCAGTCATTTTTTGCCTTATTGCAACTCTCTGTTCTGGACTTGCACAAACTGCGTTGCAATGCAGTCATTTTCCAAAATGTAATTTTATGTGAAAATATGAAGTCTGTAAACGCCCGTTAACACAAGCCAGAGACGCTGAAGACGGACGCACAGAGAAAATACTGCAGCAGGCAGATCACTCACTGTTCATGATGCACGAACTATTGGAAGAAAATCCTCAATATTGATTTGGGGTTTATATGAATGTGTTTCTGAGGAGAGCTGACTGTCTTCTGGAAAGTGTACGTGGTATAATTTCACAAAGCTTGTCAGAACATTCTGTTTTTGCTTAAAATTGGGTTGTTATTAAATCAAATTATGTGTATGATTACTATAATTTATATAAATGATATGAAATGATATAAATTATATGTATATGAATTATATAACTAAAATTAAATAACTGTAATTATAGATTTAGGTTAAATAAAGATGTCAGTCTTTATTTTTTTCTTTTTATGAAACAAATCAAAGAAAAAAATACATTAATTCTACTGTTTCTAATATTCTGTATGTTGCTCAAAAACAAAATATATTGTGTCCAGCGGGGGAAAATTATTATTATTTTTTTAATTGTCATTTAAAAATAACACATTTCAGATTTGTAACAACAATACGGTGAAACCGTGGTATTTTTGCTTAAGGTTATCATACCGTCAAAATCTCAGACCGGCCCATGCCTAGCTAGAAGAATAATGGTACATTTAATAAGAGTGGAATATATAAATTAATTTGACATGAAACATAAATACAAACTGAAAAACCTGGGAAATCCAAGTAGAAAGGTTCTGAGAATGTTCAACATCTGTATTTATTTTATTGTTTTACAGCTGTTGTGTTTTCTTTAGGAATCCTGCAAGAACTTTATTTTTCATTGATATTAAGCAGATGTAATTTTTTGGTCAGATCAAAATGTTATGACATTGTCACAATTGTAAACTTAAACTGTGAACCTTTAAAGCAGGGTCTAAAAATATATATGGTCTTTTTTTATAAATTACATTTGATACATTTACATTAGAATAAAGGATCCTGCAAGCACTTTAATTTTCGCTCCTTTACTCATACTGCACAAAAAGTGGTTCAATAACGTTGAATGTTACAGGGACTGATTATTGCAAATGCAGATCCCACTGTGTTTTGGTTAAACAATTTTTATTTATTTATTAATTTTTGCTAAGGTTTGCATATGGTGGTGTGTTCTTAATGATAGCTTTCTTAAAAATATATCCTATTCCTAAAATAAGAGATATCCCAATATTTCGCCTTGCTTACAGTTTCGCAATATATCATATCGCAACCCCTGTATCGTGATACGTATCGTATCGGCAGATTCTTGCCGATACACAGCCCTTACGTATCGTATCGTCAGATTCTTGGTGATCGCGCGCTGGCGCCTCCTTGTCCTGCAAAGCGTCTCCGCACAAACTATTGGATATAGTGCACATTTATCTAGGTTTAACGTTTAAACATTGTTATATGCTTGAACTGTTTTATATCTAAAGATTTAATTTTAGGCAAGTCGTGATGATTTGAGAAGGCTAAATTGATCAAACATAGGCTCAGTGTCTGACGCTGGCAGCTTAGTCGTTACTTTAAAAAAAAACTAAAACTTAAATTTTAACGAACAAAAAATGCTCAAATGTTTTTCTAAATTAACCTGATAAAAAAAGAAACGAAATAATCACTTTGCTATTACATACAACACTGAACTATTTTAATAGCTGAACCGGTAGTATAGGCTGGGGTGAAAAGACGGGCTCGGACCGGTTATTCTGATACGCTGTCGGACACGGGCCGGGCGAGGGCCTAAATCTGAGTGCATGACTAATAAACCAATAAGTGCTCCTCTGCTGCCATCTACTGGTTATACTGATAATTTAGTGTCTTTTTTTATTTTACATAAGTGATTACCACAGAGTAATTAAAAATCCCATTTAAAAATAACATTTAAACTGGATTATTTTTAGAGCTTTAAATTGCTGGAAACAGTTGTGTGAGAAGCTTGAAAGTCACTGAAAAGTGTTTGAATTTCTCTCTCAAAGGTTGTACAAACCCTGAAATGAATGATGTAACAGCATTCGACTGTTTCTGCACAACACCGTGGTTACAGTTAGCGTTACTGTTAACGGTTTTGTGCGTCAGTGCTGTTTGACCTGTTTATAATAATTCAAGCGCTTATGTGTTGTTTTTTTGGATCTGTGATCGCTCAGTGTCACCAGATCAACACTGGTTCCCTGACATCAGACCAGTTTTCTGGCACCGAGCTGGTGAACGGTCCATGCTGCGCAGCTCATACGACTAGTGCGGTTTCATTACGCTTTGTTTCGTTTGCCGTCTCATGTTTCTCATGTGCAGCTCTTATGAGTTGGGCAGCGTGGTGGTCGCACCAGTGCTACCGCTTAAGAAATTTAGTCGCACCAACAGAAAAAATGGTCTCAGTCTGGAGCCCTGTGATTGGGAGGAAGTAGATTTGTCAAGCAGCTTTAATCAGTTCCTGTAGTTCAGTGTCAACCACACACAGATATGATAGATGCTGTGATGTAGAAGGGCTTAAACAGTAATGAGAACGAGGTTTTAAAAGCGTACCAGTTTTTCTCTGGTTTTCCTCTGTCTGCAGGTTCTAGTGATCGAACAGAAGAATGAAGACGGCACGTGGCCTCGCGGCTCTTCAGCACTCAAGTGAGTCATGTGACGCACTGATCATCACATCATTGCTTTAGAGCAGATGCTTCAACACGTGCTTGTCTGCCCTCTGGATCTCCTGATCTCTCCACGAGAGTCGTCTCCTGTAACTCACGCTCTTCTTGTCTTTTGAAGGTCATCTGGTGCTTCCACTCTCTCTGCTTTACCAAAGATCTGCCCTTCATCTCTCACAAACAATCATAACAGCAGCTTCAGCGGCCGCAAGTAAGCCTGCAGTGGGCGGGGCCGGGGGAGGGGCTTGAGAGGGGGTCC